>NC_061078.1:498486-568548 GCF_021917145.1 Hypomesus transpacificus
AAGGCCCTAGAGGCCCCAAAGTTGGCCTGGCCTGTTCATCAGGGTCCCCCCTACGGTCATATTTTCCATTGGATTTGGACTTTTTTTGAGCCATATTCGCCTTGCCCTTTTGCAAGGCCCATAACTCTGCCTAGGAAGGCCCTAGAGGCCCCAAAGTTGGCCTGGCCTGTTCATCAGGGTCCCCCCTACGGTCATATTTTCCATTGGATTTGGACTTTTTTTGAGCCATATTCGCCTTGCCCTTTTGCAAGGCCCATAACTCTGCCTAGGAAGGCCCTAGAGGCCCCAAAGTTGGCCTGGCCTGTTCATCAGGGTCCCCCCTACGGTCATATTTTCCATTGGATTTGGACTTTTTTTGAGCCATATTCGCCTTGCCCTTTTGCAAAGCCCATAACTCTGCCTAGGAAGGCCCTAGAGGCCCCAAAGTTGGCCTGGCCTGTTCATCAGAGTCCCCCCTACGGCCATATTTTCCATTGGATTTGGACTTTTTTTGAGCCATATTCGCCTTGCCCTTTTGCAAGGCCCATAACTCTGCCTAGGAAGGCCCTAGAGGCCCCAAAGTTGGCCTGGCCTGTTCATCAGAGTCCCCTCTACGGCCATATTTTCCATTGGATTTGGACTTTTTTTGAGCCATATTCGCCTTGCCCTTTTGCAAGGCCCATAACTCTGCCTAGGAAGGCCCTAGAGGCCCCAAAGTTGGCCTGGCCTGTTCATCAGGGTCCCCCCTACGGCCATATTTTCCATTGGATTTGGACTTTTTTTGAGCCATATTCGCCTTGCCCTTTTGCAAGGCCCATAACTCTGCCTAGGAAGGCCCTAGAGGCCCCAAAGTTGGCCTGGCCTGTTCATCAGGGTCCCCCCTACGGTCATATTTTCCATTGGATTTGGACTTTTTTTGAGCCATATTCGCCTTGCCCTTTTGCAAGGCCCATAACTCTGCCTAGGAAGGCCCTAGAGGCCCCAAAGTTGGCCTGGCCTGTTCATCAGAGTCCCCCCTACGGTCATATTTTCCATTGGATTTGGACTTTTTTTGAGCCATATTCGCCTTGCCCTTTTGCAAGGCCCATAACTCTGCCTAGGAAGGCCCTAGAGGCCCCAAAGTTGGCCTGGCCTGTTCATCAGGGTCCCCCCTACGGTCATATTTTCCATTGGATTTGGACTTTTTTTGAGCCATATTCGCCTTGCCCTTTTGCAAGGCCCATAACTCTGCCTAGGAAGGCCCTAGAGGCCCCAAAGTTGGCCTGGCCTGTTCATCAGGGTCCCCCCTACGGTCATATTTTCCATTGGATTTGGACTTTTTTTGAGCCATATTCGCCTTGCCCTTTTGCAAGGCCCATAACTCTGCCTAGGAAGGCCCTAGAGGCCCCAAAGTTGGCCTGGCCTGTTCATCAGGGTCCCCCCTACGGTCATATTTTCCATTGGATTTGGACTTTTTTTGAGCCATATTCGCCTTGCCCTTTTGCAAGGCCCATAACTCTGCCTAGGAAGGCCCTAGAGGCCCCAAAGTTGGCCTGGCCTGTTCATCAGGGTCCCCCCTACGGTCATATTTTCCATTGGATTTGGACTTTTTTTGAGCCATATTCGCCTTGCCCTTTTGCAAGGCCCATAACTCTGCCTAGGAAGGCCCTAGAGGCCCCAAAGTTGGCCTGGCCTGTTCATCAGGGTCCCCCCTACGGTCATATTTTCCATTGGATTTGGACTTTTTTTGAGCCATATTCGCCTTGCCCTTTTGCAAGGCCCATAACTCTGCCTAGGAAGGCCCTAGAGGCCCCAAAGTTGGCCTGGCCTGTTCATCAGGGTCCCCCTACGGCCATATTTTCCATTGGATCTGGACTTTTTTTGAGCCATATTCGCCTTGCCCTTTTGCAAGGCCCATAACTCTGCCTAGGAAGGCCCTAGAGGCCCCAAAGTTGGCCTGGCCTGTTCATCAGGGTCCCCCCTACGGCCATATTTTCCATTGGATCTGGACTTTTTTTGAGCCATATTCGCCTTGCCCTTTTGCAAAGCCCATAACTCTGCCTAGGAAGGCCCTAGAGGCCCCAAAGTTGGCCTGGCCTGTTCATCAGGGTCCCCCCTACGGTCATATTTTCCATTGGATCTGGACTTTTTTTGAGCCATATTCGCCTTGCCCTTTTGCAAGGCCCATAACTCTGCCTAGGAAGGCCCTAGAGGCCCCAAAGTTGGCCTGGCCTGTTCATCAGGGTCCCCCCTACGGTCATATTTTCCATTGGATTTGGACTTTTTTTGAGCCATATTCGCCTTGCCCTTTTGCAAGGCCCATAACTCTGCCTAGGAAGGCCCTAGAGGCCCCAAAGTTGGCCTGGCCTGTTCATCAGGGTCCCCCCTACGGTCATATTTTCCATTGGATTTGGACTTTTTTTGAGCCATATTCGCCTTGCCCTTTTGCAAGGCCCATAACTCTGCCTAGGAAGGCCCTAGAGGCCCCAAAGTTGGCCTGGCCTGTTCATCAGGGTCCCCCCTACGGCCATATTTTCCATTGGATTTGGACTTTTTTTGAGCCATATTCGCCTTGCCCTTTTGCAAGGCCCATAACTCTGCCTAGGAAGGCCCTAGAGGCCCCAAAGTTGGCCTGGCCTGTTCATCAGGGTCCCCTCTACGGCCATATTTTCCATTGGATTTGGACTTTTTTTGAGCCATATTCGCCTTGCCCTTTTGCAAGGCCCATAACTCTGCCTAGGAAGGCCCTAGAGGCCCCAAAGTTGGCCTGGCCTGTTCATCAGGGTCCCCCCTACGGTCATATTTTCCATTGGATTTGGACTTTTTTTGAGCCATATTCGCCTTGCCCTTTTGCAAGGCCCATAACTCTGCCTAGGAAGGCCCTAGAGGCCCCAAAGTTGGCCTGGCCTGTTCATCAGAGTCCCCCCTACGGTCATATTTTCCATTGGATTTGGACTTTTTTTGAGCCATATTCACCTTGCCCTTTTGCAAGGCCCATAACTCTGCCTAGGAAGGCCCTAGAGGCCCCAAAGTTGGCCTGGCCTGTTCATCAGGGTCCCCCCTACGGTCATATTTTCCATTGGATTTGGACTTTTTTTGAGCCATATTCGCCTTGCCCTTTTGCAAGGCCCATAACTCTGCCTAGGAAGGCCCTAGAGGCCCCAAAGTTGGCCTGGCCTGTTCATCAGGGTCCCCCCTACCGTCATATTTTCCATTGGATTTGGATTTTTTTGAGCCATATTCACCTTGCCCTTTTGCAAGGCCCATAACTCTGCCTAGGAAGGCCCTAGAGGCCCCAAAGTTGGCCTGGCCTGTTCATCAGGGTCCCCCCTACGGTCATATTTTCCATTGGATTTGGACTTTTTTTGAGCCATATTCGCCTTGCCCTTTTGCAAGGCCCATAACTCTGCCTAGGAAGGCCCTAGAGGCCCCAAAGTTGGCCTGGCCTGTTCATCAGAGTCCCCCCTACGGTCATATTTTCCATTGGATTTGGACTTTTTTTGAGCCATATTCACCTTGCCCTTTTGCAAGGCCCATAACTCTGCCTAGGAAGGCCCTAGAGGCCCCAAAGTTGGCCTGGCCTGTTCATCAGGGTCCCCCCTACGGTCATATTTTCCATTGGATTTGGACTTTTTTTGAGCCATATTCACCTTGCCCTTTTGCAAGGCCCATAACTCTGCCTAGGAAGGCCCTAGAGGCCCCAAAGTTGGCCTGGCCTGTTCATCAGAGTCCCCCCTACGGTCATATTTTCCATTGGATCTGGACTTTTTTTGAGCCATATTCGCCTTGCCCTTTTGCAAGGCCCATAACTCTGCCTAGGAAGGCCCTAGAGGCCCCAAAGTTGGCCTGGCCTGTTCATCAGGGTCCCCCCTACGGTCATATTTTCCATTGGATTTGGACTTTTTTTGAGCCATATTCGCCTTGCCCTTTTGCAAGGCCCATAACTCTGCCTAGGAAGACCCTAGAGGCCCCAAAGTTGGCCTGGCCTGTTCATCAGGGTCCCCCCTACGGTCATATTTTCCATTGGATCTGGACTTTTTTTGAGCCATATTCGCCTTGCCCTTTTGCAAGGCGAATATGGCCCCAAAGAGGCCCCAAAGTTGGCCTGGCCTGTTCATCAGGGTCCCCTCTACGGCCATATTTTCCATTGGATTTGGACTTTTTTTGAGCCATATTCGCCTTGCCCTTTTGCAAGGCCCATAACTCTGCCTAGGAAGGCCCTAGAGGCCCCAAAGTTGGCCTGGCCTGTTCATTAGAGTCCCCTCTAAGTCCATATTTTCCATTGGATCTGGACTTTTTTTGAGCCATATTCGCCTTGCCCTTTTGCAAGGCCCATAACTCTGCCTAGGAAGGCCCTAGAGGCCCCAAAGTTGGCCTGGCCTGTTCATCAGGGTCCCCCCTACGGTCATATTTTCCATTGGATTTGGACTTTTTTTGAGCCATATTCGCCTTGCCCTTTTGCAAGGCCCATAACTCTGCCTAGGAAGACCCTAGAGGCCCCAAAGTTGGCCTGGCCTGTTCATCAGGGTCCCCCCTACGGTCATATTTTCCATTGGATCTGGACTTTTTTTGAGCCATATTCGCCTTGCCCTTTTGCAAGGCCCATAACTCTGCCTAGGAAGGCCCTAGAGGCCCCAAAGTTGGCCTGGCCTGTTCATCAGGGTCCCCCCTACGGTCATATTTTCCATTGGATTTGGACTTTTTTTGAGCCATATTCGCCTTGCCCTTTTGCAAAGCCCATAACTCTGCCTAGGAAGGCCCTAGAGGCCCCAAAGTTGGCCTGGCCTGTTCATCAGGGTCCCCCCTACCGTCATATTTTCCATTGGATTTGGATTTTTTTGAGCCATATTCACCTTGCCCTTTTGCAAGGCCCATAACTCTGCCTAGGAAGGCCCTAGAGGCCCCAAAGTTGGCCTGGCCTGTTCATCAGGGTCCCCCCTACGGTCATATTTTCCATTGGATTTGGACTTTTTTTGAGCCATATTCGCCTTGCCCTTTTGCAAGGCCCATAACTCTGCCTAGGAAGACCCTAGAGGCCCCAAAGTTGGCCTGGCCTGTTCATCAGGGTCCCCCCTACGGTCATATTTTCCATTGGATCTGGACTTTTTTTGAGCCATATTCGCCTTGCCCTTTTGCAAGGCGAATATGGCCCCAAAGAGGCCCCAAAGTTGGCCTGGCCTGTTCATCAGGGTCCCCTCTACGGCCATATTTTCCATTGGATTTGGACTTTTTTTGAGCCATATTCGCCTTGCCCTTTTGCAAGGCCCATAACTCTGCCTAGGAAGGCCCTAGAGGCCCCAAAGTTGGCCTGGCCTGTTCATTAGAGTCCCCTCTAAGTCCATATTTTCCATTGGATCTGGACTTTTTTTGAGCCATATTCGCCTTGCCCTTTTGCAAGGCCCATAACTCTGCCTAGGAAGGCCCTAGAGGCCCCAAAGTTGGCCTGGCCTGTTCATCAGGGTCCCCCCTACGGTCATATTTTCCATTGGATTTGGACTTTTTTTGAGCCATATTCGCCTTGCCCTTTTGCAAGGCCCATAACTCTGCCTAGGAAGACCCTAGAGGCCCCAAAGTTGGCCTGGCCTGTTCATCAGGGTCCCCCCTACGGTCATATTTTCCATTGGATCTGGACTTTTTTTGAGCCATATTCGCCTTGCCCTTTTGCAAGGCCCATAACTCTGCCTAGGAAGGCCCTAGAGGCCCCAAAGTTGGCCTGGCCTGTTCATCAGGGTCCCCCCTACGGTCATATTTTCCATTGGATTTGGACTTTTTTTGAGCCATATTCGCCTTGCCCTTTTGCAAAGCCCATAACTCTGCCTAGGAAGGCCCTAGAGGCCCCAAAGTTGGCCTGGCCTGTTCATCAGGGTCCCCCCTACCGTCATATTTTCCATTGGATTTGGATTTTTTTGAGCCATATTCACCTTGCCCTTTTGCAAGGCCCATAACTCTGCCTAGGAAGGCCCTAGAGGCCCCAAAGTTGGCCTGGCCTGTTCATCAGGGTCCCCCCTACGGTCATATTTTCCATTGGATTTGGACTTTTTTTGAGCCATATTCACCTTGCCCTTTTGCAAGGCGAATATGGCCCCAAAGAGGCCCCAAAGTTGGCCTGGCCTGTTCATCAGGGTCCCCTCTACGGCCATATTTTCCATTGGATTTCGACTTTTTTTGAGCCATATTCGCCTTGCCCTTTTGCAAGGCGAATATGGCCCCAAAGAGGCCCCAAAGTTGGCCTGGCCTGTTCATCAGGGTCCCCTCTACGGCCATATTTTCCATTGGATTTGGACTTTTTTTGAGCCATATTCGCCTTGCCCTTTTGCAAGGCCCATAACTCTGCCTAGGAAGGCCCTAGAGGCCCCAAAGTTGGCCTGGCCTGTTCATTAGAGTCCCCTCTAAGTCCATATTTTCCATTGGATTTGGACTTTTTTTGAGCCATATTCGCCTTGCCCTTTTGCAAGGCCCATAACTCTGCCTAGGAAGGCCCTAGAGGCCCCAAAGTTGGCCTGGCCTGTTCATCAGGGTCCCCCCTACGGTCATATTTTCCATTGGATTTGGACTTTTTTTGAGCCATATTCGCCTTGCCCTTTTGCAAGGCCCATAACTCTGCCTAGGAAGGCCCTAGAGGCCCCAAAGTTGGCCTGGCCTGTTCATCAGGGTCCCCCCTACGGTCATATTTTCCATTGGATTTGGACTTTTTTTGAGCCATATTCGCCTTGCCCTTTTGCAAGGCCCATAACTCTGCCTAGGAAGGCCCTAGAGGCCCCAAAGTTGGCCTGGCCTGTTCATCAGGGTCCCCCCTACGGCCATATTTTCCATTGGATTTGGACTTTTTTTGAGCCATATTCGCCTTGCCCTTTTGCAAGGCCCATAACTCTGCCTAGGAAGGCCCTAGAGGCCCCAAAGTTGGCCTGGCCTGTTCATCAGGGTCCCCTCTACGGCCATATTTTCCATTGGATTTGGACTTTTTTTGAGCCATATTCGCCTTGCCCTTTTGCAAGGCCCATAACTCTGCCTAGGAAGGCCCTAGAGGCCCCAAAGTTGGCCTGGCCTGTTCATCAGGGTCCCCCCTACGGTCATATTTTCCATTGGATTTGGACTTTTTTTGAGCCATATTCGCCTTGCCCTTTTGCAAGGCCCATAACTCTGCCTAGGAAGGCCCTAGAGGCCCCAAAGTTGGCCTGGCCTGTTCATCAGAGTCCCCCCTACGGTCATATTTTCCATTGGATTTGGACTTTTTTTGAGCCATATTCACCTTGCCCTTTTGCAAGGCCCATAACTCTGCCTAGGAAGGCCCTAGAGGCCCCAAAGTTGGCCTGGCCTGTTCATCAGGGTCCCCCCTACGGTCATATTTTCCATTGGATTTGGACTTTTTTTGAGCCATATTCGCCTTGCCCTTTTGCAAGGCCCATAACTCTGCCTAGGAAGGCCCTAGAGGCCCCAAAGTTGGCCTGGCCTGTTCATCAGGGTCCCCCCTACCGTCATATTTTCCATTGGATTTGGATTTTTTTGAGCCATATTCACCTTGCCCTTTTGCAAGGCCCATAACTCTGCCTAGGAAGGCCCTAGAGGCCCCAAAGTTGGCCTGGCCTGTTCATCAGGGTCCCCCCTACGGTCATATTTTCCATTGGATTTGGACTTTTTTTGAGCCATATTCGCCTTGCCCTTTTGCAAGGCCCATAACTCTGCCTAGGAAGGCCCTAGAGGCCCCAAAGTTGGCCTGGCCTGTTCATCAGAGTCCCCCCTACGGTCATATTTTCCATTGGATTTGGACTTTTTTTGAGCCATATTCACCTTGCCCTTTTGCAAGGCCCATAACTCTGCCTAGGAAGGCCCTAGAGGCCCCAAAGTTGGCCTGGCCTGTTCATCAGGGTCCCCCCTACGGTCATATTTTCCATTGGATTTGGACTTTTTTTGAGCCATATTCACCTTGCCCTTTTGCAAGGCCCATAACTCTGCCTAGGAAGGCCCTAGAGGCCCCAAAGTTGGCCTGGCCTGTTCATCAGAGTCCCCCCTACGGTCATATTTTCCATTGGATTTGGACTTTTTTTGAGCCATATTCACCTTGCCCTTTTGCAAAGCCCATAACTCTTTCTAGGAAGGCCCTAGAGGCCCCAAAGTTGGCCTGGCCTGTTCATCAGAGTCCCCTCTACGGCCATATTTTCCATTGGATTTCGACTTTTTTTGAGCCATATTCGCCTTGCCCTTTTGCAAGGCGAATATGGCCCCAAAGAGGCCCCAAAGTTGGCCTGGCCTGTTCATCAGGGTCCCCTCTACGGCCATATTTTCCATTGGATTTGGACTTTTTTTGAGCCATATTCACCTTGCCCTTTTGCAAAGCCCATAACTCTTTCTAGGAAGGCCCTAGAGGCCCCAAAGTTGGCCTGGCCTGTTCATCAGAGTCCCCTCTACGGCCATATTTTCCATTGGATTTCGACTTTTTTTGAGCCATATTCGCCTTGCCCTTTTGCAAGGCGAATATGGCCCCAAAGAGGCCCCAAAGTTGGCCTGGCCTGTTCATCAGGGTCCCCTCTACGGCCATATTTTCCATTGGATTTGGACTTTTTTTGAGCCATATTCGCCTTGCCCTTTTGCAAGGCCCATAACTCTGCCTAGGAAGGCCCTAGAGGCCCCAAAGTTGGCCTGGCCTGTTCATTAGAGTCCCCTCTAAGTCCATATTTTCCATTGGATTTGGACTTTTTTTGAGCCATATTCGCCTTGCCCTTTTGCAAGGCCCATAACTCTGCCTAGGAAGGCCCTAGAGGCCCCAAAGTTGGCCTGGCCTGTTCATCAGGGTCCCCCCTACGGTCATATTTTCCATTGGATTTGGACTTTTTTTGAGCCATATTCGCCTTGCCCTTTTGCAAAGCCCATAACTCTGCCTAGGAAGGCCCTAGAGGCCCCAAAGTTGGCCTGGCCTGTTCATCAGGGTCCCCCCTACGGTCATATTTTCCATTGGATTTGGACTTTTTTTGAGCCATATTCGCCTTGCCCTTTTGCAAGGCCCATAACTCTGCCTAGGAAGGCCCTAGAGGCCCCAAAGTTGGCCTGGCCTGTTCATCAGGGTCCCCCCTACGGTCATATTTTCCATTGGATTTGGACTTTTTTTGAGCCATATTCACCTTGCCCTTTTGCAAGGCCCATAACTCTGCCTAGGAAGGCCCTAGAGGCCCCAAAGTTGGCCTGGCCTGTTCATCAGGGTCCCCCCTACGGTCATATTTTCCATTGGATCTGGACTTTTTTTGAGCCATATTCGCCTTGCCCTTTTGCAAGGCCCATAACTCTGCCTAGGAAGACCCTAGAGGCCCCAAAGTTGGCCTGGCCTGTTCATCAGGGTCCCCCCTACGGTCATATTTTCCATTGGATTTGGACTTTTTTTGAGCCATATTCACCTTGCCCTTTTGCAAGGCCCATAACTCTGCCTAGGAAGGCCCTAGAGGCCCCAAAGTTGGCCTGGCCTGTTCATCAGGGTCCCCCCTACGGTCATATTTTCCATTGGATTTGGACTTTTTTTGAGCCATATTCGCCTTGCCCTTTTGCAAGGCCCATAACTCTGCCTAGGAAGGCCCTAGAGGCCCCAAAGTTGGCCTGGCCTGTTCATCAGGGTCCCCCCTACGGTCATATTTTCCATTGGATCTGGACTTTTTTTGAGCCATATTCGCCTTGCCCTTTTGCAAGGCCCATAACTCTGCCTAGGAAGGCCCTAGAGGCCCCAAAGTTGGCCTGGCCTGTTCATCAGGGTCCCCCCTACGGTCATATTTTCCATTGGATTTGGACTTTTTTTGAGCCATATTCGCCTTGCCCTTTTGCAAAGCCCATAACTCTGCCTAGGAAGGCCCTAGAGGCCCCAAAGTTGGCCTGGCCTGTTCATCAGAGTCCCCTCTACGGCCATATTTTCCATTGGATTTGGACTTTTTTTGAGCCATATTCGCCTTGCCCTTTTGCAAGGCCCATAACTCTGCCTAGGAAGGCCCTAGAGGCCCCAAAGTTGGCCTGGCCTGTTCATCAGAGTCCCCTCTACGGCCATATTTTCCATTGGATTTGGACTTTTTTTGAGCCATATTCACCTTGCCCTTTTGCAAAGCCCATAACTCTTTCTAGGAAGGCCCTAGAGGCCCCAAAGTTGGCCTGGCCTGTTCATCAGGGTCCCCTCTACGGCCATATTTTCCATTGGATTTGGACTTTTTTTGAGCCATATTCGCCTTGCCCTTTTGCAAGGCCCATAACTCTGCCTAGGAAGGCCCTAGAGGCCCCAAAGTTGGCCTGGCCTGTTCATCAGGGTCCCCCCTACGGTCATATTTTCCATTGGATTTGGACTTTTTTTGAGCCATATTCGCCTTGCCCTTTTGCAAGGCCCATAACTCTGCCTAGGAAGGCCCTAGAGGCCCCAAAGTTGGCCTGGCCTGTTCATCAGAGTCCCCCCTACGGTCATATTTTCCATTGGATTTGGACTTTTTTTGAGCCATATTCACCTTGCCCTTTTGCAAGGCCCATAACTCTGCCTAGGAAGGCCCTAGAGGCCCCAAAGTTGGCCTGGCCTGTTCATCAGGGTCCCCCCTACGGTCATATTTTCCATTGGATTTGGACTTTTTTTGAGCCATATTCACCTTGCCCTTTTGCAAGGCCCATAACTCTGCCTAGGAAGGCCCTAGAGGCCCCAAAGTTGGCCTGGCCTGTTCATCAGAGTCCCCCCTACGGTCATATTTTCCATTGGATTTGGACTTTTTTTGAGCCATATTCACCTTGCCCTTTTGCAAAGCCCATAACTCTTTCTAGGAAGGCCCTAGAGGCCCCAAAGTTGGCCTGGCCTGTTCATCAGGGTCCCCCCTACGGTCATATTTTCCATTGGATTTGGACTTTTTTTGAGCCATATTCGCCTTGCCCTTTTGCAAGGCCCATAACTCTGCCTAGGAAGGCCCTAGAGGCCCCAAAGTTGGCCTGGCCTGTTCATCAGGGTCCCCCCTACGGTCATATTTTCCATTGGATTTGGACTTTTTTTGAGCCATATTCGCCTTGCCCTTTTGCAAGGCCCATAACTCTGCCTAGGAAGGCCCTAGAGGCCCCAAAGTTGGCCTGGCCTGTTCATCAGAGTCCCCTCTACGGCCATATTTTCCATTGGATTTCGACTTTTTTTGAGCCATATTCGCCTTGCCCTTTTGCAAGGCGAATATGGCCCCAAAGAGGCCCCAAAGTTGGCCTGGCCTGTTCATCAGGGTCCCCTCTACGGCCATATTTTCCATTGGATTTCGACTTTTTTTGAGCCATATTCGCCTTGCCCTTTTGCAAGGCGAATATGGCCCCAAAGAGGCCCCAAAGTTGGCCTGGCCTGTTCATCAGGGTCCCCTCTACGGCCATATTTTCCATTGGATTTGGACTTTTTTTGAGCCATATTCGCCTTGCCCTTTTGCAAGGCCCATAACTCTGCCTAGGAAGGCCCTAGAGGCCCCAAAGTTGGCCTGGCCTGTTCATCAGAGTCCCCCCTACGGTCATATTTTCCATTGGATCTGGACTTTTTTTGAGCCATATTCGCCTTGCCCTTTTGCAAGGCCCATAACTCTGCCTAGGAAGACCCTAGAGGCCCCAAAGTTGGCCTGGCCTGTTCATCAGGGTCCCCCCTACGGTCATATTTTCCATTGGATTTGGACTTTTTTTGAGCCATATTCGCCTTGCCCTTTTGCAAGGCCCATAACTCTGCCTAGGAAGGCCCTAGAGGCCCCAAAGTTGGCCTGGCCTGTTCATCAGGGTCCCCCCTACGGTCATATTTTCCATTGGATCTGGACTTTTTTTGAGCCATATTCGCCTTGCCCTTTTGCAAGGCCCATAACTCTGCCTAGGAAGGCCCTAGAGGCCCCAAAGTTGGCCTGGCCTGTTCATCAGGGTCCCCCCTACGGTCATATTTTCCATTGGATTTGGACTTTTTTTGAGCCATATTCGCCTTGCCCTTTTGCAAAGCCCATAACTCTGCCTAGGAAGGCCCTAGAGGCCCCAAAGTTGGCCTGGCCTGTTCATCAGGGTCCCCCCTACGGTCATATTTTCCATTGGATTTGGACTTTTTTTGAGCCATATTCGCCTTGCCCTTTTGCAAGGCCCATAACTCTGCCTAGGAAGGCCCTAGAGGCCCCAAAGTTGGCCTGGCCTGTTCATCAGGGTCCCCCCTACGGTCATATTTTCCATTGGATTTGGACTTTTTTTGAGCCATATTCACCTTGCCCTTTTGCAAGGCCCATAACTCTGCTAGGAAGGCCCTAGAGGCCCCAAAGTTGGCCTGGCCTGTTCATCAGGGTCCCCCCTACGGTCATATTTTCCATTGGATCTGGACTTTTTTTGAGCCATATTCGCCTTGCCCTTTTGCAAGGCCCATAACTCTGCCTAGGAAGACCCTAGAGGCCCCAAAGTTGGCCTGGCCTGTTCATCAGGGTCCCCCCTACGGTCATATTTTCCATTGGATTTGGACTTTTTTTGAGCCATATTCGCCTTGCCCTTTTGCAAGGCCCATAACACTGCCTAGGAAGGCCCTAGAGGCCCCAAAGTTGGCCTGGCCTGTTCATCAGGGTCCCCCCTACGGTCATATTTTCCATTGGATTTTGACTTTTTTTGAGCCATATTCACCTTGCCCTTTTGCAAGGCCCATAACTCTGCCTAGGAAGGCCCTAGAGGCCCCAAAGTTGGCCTGGCCTGTTCATCAGGGTCCCCCTTACGGTCATATTTTCCATTGGATTTGGACTTTTTTTGAGCCATATTCACCTTGCCCTTTTGCAAGGCCCATAACTCTGCCTAGGAAGGCCCTAGAGGCCCCAAAGTTGGCCTGGCCTGTTCATCAGGGTCCCCCCTACCGTCATATTTTCCATTGGATTTGGATTTTTTTGAGCCATATTCACCTTGCCCTTTTGCAAGGCCCATAACTCTGCCTAGGAAGGCCCTAGAGGCCCCAAAGTTGGCCTGGCCTGTTCATCAGGGTCCCCCCTACGGTCATATTTTCCATTGGATTTGGACTTTTTTTGAGCCATATTCGCCTTGCCCTTTTGCAAGGCCCATAACTCTGCCTAGGAAGGCCCTAGAGGCCCCAAAGTTGGCCTGGCCTGTTCATCAGAGTCCCCCCTACGGTCATATTTTCCATTGGATTTGGACTTTTTTTGAGCCATATTCACCTTGCCCTTTTGCAAGGCCCATAACTCTGCCTAGGAAGGCCCTAGAGGCCCCAAAGTTGGCCTGGCCTGTTCATCAGGGTCCCCCCTACGGTCATATTTTCCATTGGATTTGGACTTTTTTTGAGCCATATTCACCTTGCCCTTTTGCAAGGCCCATAACTCTGCCTAGGAAGGCCCTAGAGGCCCCAAAGTTGGCCTGGCCTGTTCATCAGAGTCCCCCCTACGGTCATATTTTCCATTGGATTTGGACTTTTTTTGAGCCATATTCACCTTGCCCTTTTGCAAAGCCCATAACTCTTTCTAGGAAGGCCCTAGAGGCCCCAAAGTTGGCCTGGCCTGTTCATCAGGGTCGCCCCTACGGTCATATTTTCCATTGGATTTGGACTTTTTTTGAGCCATATTCGCCTTGCCCTTTTGCAAGGCCCATAACTCTGCCTAGGAAGGCCCTAGAGGCCCCAAAGTTGGCCTGGCCTGTTCATCAGGGTCCCCCCTACGGTCATATTTTCCATTGGATTTGGACTTTTTTTGAGCCATATTCGCCTTGCCCTTTTGCAAGGCCCATAACTCTGCCTAGGAAGGCCCTAGAGGCCTCAAAGTTGGCCTGGCCTGTTCATCAGAGTCCCCCTACGATCATATTTTCCATTGGATCTGGACTTTTTTTGAGCCATATTCGCCTTGCCCTTTTGCAAGGCCCATAACTCTGCCTAGGAAGGCCCTAGAGGCCCCAAAGTTGGCCTGGCCTGTTCATCAGAGTCCCCTCTACGGACATATTTTCCATTGGATTTGGACTTTTTTTGAGCCATATTCGCCTTGCCCTTTTGCAAGGCCCATAACTCTGCCTAGGAAGGCCCTAGAGGCCTCAAAGTTGGCCTGGCCTGTTCATCAGAGTCCCCCTACGATCATATTTTCCATTGGATCTGGACTTTTTTTGAGCCATATTCGCCTTGCCCTTTTGCAAGGCCCATAACTCTGCCTAGGAAGGCCCTAGAGGCCCCAAAGTTGGCCTGGCCTGTTCATCAGAGTCCCCTCTACGGACATATTTTCCATTGGATTTGGACTTTTTTTGAGCCATATTCGCCTTGCCCTTTTGCAAGGCCCATAACTCTGCCTAGGAAGGCCCTAGAGGCCCCAAAGTTGGCCTGGCCTGTTCATCAGGGTCCCCCCTACGGCCATATTTTCCATTGGATCTGGACTTTTTTTGAGCCATATTCGCCTTGCCCTTTTGCAAGGCCCATAACTCTGCCTAGGAAGGCCCTAGAGGCCCCAAAGTTGGCCTGGCCTGTTCATCAGAGTCCCCTCTACGGCCATATTTTCCATTGGATTTGGACTTTTTTTGAGCCATATTCGCCTTGCCCTTTTGCAAGGCCCATAACTCTGCCTAGGAAGGCCCTAGAGGCCTCAAAGTTGGCCTGGCCTGTTCATCAGGGTCCCCCCTACGGCCATATTTTCCATTGGATATGGACTTTTTTTGAGCCATATTCGCCTTGCCCTTTTGCAAGGCCCATAACTCTGCCTAGGAAGGCCCTAGAGGCCCCAAAGTTGGCCTGGCCTGTTCATCAGAGTCCCCTCTACGGCCATATTTTCCATTGGATTTGGACTTTTTTTGAGCCATATTCGCCTTGCCCTTTTGCAAGGCCCATAACTCTGCCTAGGAAGGCCCTAGAGGCCCCAAAGTTGGCCTGGCCTGTTCATCAGAGTCCCCTCTACGGCCATATTTTCCATTGGATTTGGACTTTTTTTGAGCCATATTCGCCTTGCCCTTTTGCAAGGCCCATAACTCTGCCTAGGAAGGCCCTAGAGGCCCCAAAGTTGGCCTGGCCTGTTCATCAGGGTCCCCCCTACGGCCATATTTTCCATTGGATCTGGACTTTTTTTGAGCCATATTCGCCTTGCCCTTTTGCAAGGCCCATAACTCTGCCTAGGAAGGCCCTAGAGGCCTCAAAGTTGGCCTGGCCTGTTCATCAGAGTCCCCCCTACGGTCATATTTTCCATTGGATCTGGACTTTTTTTGAGCCATATTCGCCTTGCCCTTTTGCAAGGCCCATAACTCTGCCTAGGAAGGCCCTAGAGGCCCCAAAGTTGGCCTGGCCTGTTCATCAGGGTCCCCCCTACGGTCATATTTTCCATTGGATTTGGACTTTTTTTGAGCCATATTCGCCTTGCCCTTTTGCAAGGCCCATAACTCTGCCTAGGAAGGCCCTAGAGGCCCCAAAGTTGGCCTGGCCTGTTCATCAGGGTCCCCCCTACGGTCATATTCTCCATTGGATTTGGACTTTTTTTGAGCCATATTCGCCTTGCCCTTTTGCAAGGCCCATAACTCTGCCTAGGAAGGCCCTAGAGGCCCCAAAGTTGGCCTGGCCTGTTCATCAGAGTCCCCTCTACGGCCATATTTTCCATTGGATTTGGACTTTTTTTGAGCCATATTCGCCTTGCCCTTTTGCAAGGCCCATAACTCTGCCTAGGAAGGCCCTAGAGGCCCCAAAGTTGGCCTGGCCTGTTCATCAGAGTCCCCTCTACGGCCATATTTTCCATTGGATTTGGACTTTTTTTGAGCCATATTCGCCTTGCCCTTTTGCAAGGCCCATAACTCTGCCTAGGAAGGCCCTAGAGGCCCCAAAGTTGGCCTGGCCTGTTCATCAGAGTCCCCTCTACGGACATATTTTCCATTGGATTTGGACTTTTTTTGAGCCATATTCGCCTTGCCCTTTTGCAAGGCCCATAACTCTGCCTAGGAAGGCCCTAGAGGCCCCAAAGTTGGCCTGGCCTGTTCATCAGGGTCCCCCCTACGGCCATATTTTCCATTGGATCTGGACTTTTTTTGAGCCATATTCGCCTTGCCCTTTTGCAAGGCCCATAACTCTGCCTAGGAAGGCCCTAGAGGCCCCAAAGTTGGCCTGGCCTGTTCATCAGAGTCCCCTCTACGGCCATATTTTCCATTGGATTTGGACTTTTTTTGAGCCATATTCGCCTTGCCCTTTTGCAAGGCCCATAACTCTGCCTAGGAAGGCCCTAGAGGCCCCAAAGTTGGCCTGGCCTGTTCATCAGGGTCCCCCCTACGGCCATATTTTCCATTGGATCTGGACTTTTTTTGAGCCATATTCGCCTTGCCCTTTTGCAAGGCCCATAACTCTGCCTAGGAAGGCCCTAGAGGCCCCAAAGTTGGCCTGGCCTGTTCATCAGAGTCCCCTCTACGGCCATATTTTCCATTGGATTTGGACTTTTTTTGAGCCATATTCGCCTTGCCCTTTTGCAAGGCCCATAACTCTGCCTAGGAAGGCCCTAGAGGCCCCAAAGTTGGCCTGGCCTGTTCATCAGGGTCCCCCCTACGGCCATATTTTCCATTGGATCTGGACTTTTTTTGAGCCATATTCGCCTTGCCCTTTTGCAAGGCCTATAACTCTGCCTAGGAAGGCCCTAGAGGCCCCAAAGTTGGCCTGGCCTGTTCATCAGAGTCCCCTCTACGGCCATATTTTCCATTGGATTTTGACTTTTTTTGAGCCATATTCGCCTTGCCCTTTTGCAAGGCCCATAACTCTGCCTAGGAAGGCCCTAGAGGCCCCAAAGTTGGCCTGGCCTGTTCATCAGGGTCCCCCCTACGGCCATATTTTCCATTGGATTTGGACTTTTTTTGAGCCATATTCGCCTTGCCCTTTTGCAAGGCCCATAACTCTGCCTAGGAAGGCCCTAGAGGCCTCAAAGTTGGCCTGGCCTTTTCATCAGGGTCCCCCCTACGGTCATATTTTCTATTGGATTTGGAGTTTTTTTGAGCCATATTCGCCTTGCCCTTTTGCAAGGCCCATAACTCTGCCTAGGAAGGCCCTAGAGGCCCCAAAGTTGGCCTGGCCTGTTCATCAGGGTCCCCCCTACGGTCATATTTTCCATTGGATTTGGACTTTTTTTGAGACATATTCGCCTTGCCCTTTTGCAAGGCCCATAACTCTGCCTAGGAAGGCCCTAGAGGCCCCAAAGTTGGCCTGGCCTGTTCATCAGAGTCCCCTCTACGGCCATATTTTCCATTGGATTTGGACTTTTTTTGAGCCATATTCGCCTTGCCCTTTTGCAAGGCCCATAACTCTGCCTAGGAAGGCCCTAGAGGCCCCAAAGTTGGCCTGGCCTGTTCATCAGAGTCCCCTCTACGGACATATTTTCCATTGGATTTGGACTTTTTTTGAGCCATATTCGCCTTGCCCTTTTGCAAGGCCCATAACTCTGCCTAGGAAGGCCCTAGAGGCCCCAAAGTTGGCCTGGCCTGTTCATCAGGGTCCCCCCTACGGCCATATTTTCCATTGGATCTGGACTTTTTTTGAGCCATATTCGCCTTGCCCTTTTGCAAGGCCCATAACTCTGCCTAGGAAGGCCCTAGAGGCCCCAAAGTTGGCCTGGCCTGTTCATCAGAGTCCCCTCTACGGCCATATTTTCCATTGGATCTGGACTTTTTTTGAGCCATATTCGCCTTGCCCTTTTGCAAGGCCCATAACTCTGCCTAGGAAGGCCCTAGAGGCCCCAAAGTTGGCATGCACCCCTACTCATCAACGGATCTGAAGTAGAAGGTCAGCTGCTTCACGTTCCTCAGGGTGAACATCAGCAACGACCTTACCTGGTCTGTTCACACGGACAAGGTGGTCAAAGCGGCCCGTAAATGCCTCTTCTTCCTGAGGAGACTGAAGAAGTTTGGTATGGACTCAGTCATCCTCACTAACTTTTACAGATGCACTATAGAGAGCATTCTGACTGGTTGCATTACAGTGTGGTATGGGAGCTGCACAGACAGGGACCGCAAGGCCCTACGAAGTGTGGTCCGTTCTGCTGAGTTCATCATCGGCAGGAAGCTCCCAGCCCTACAGGACACCTACCACACACGTTGCCTCAGGAAAGCTGGCAGGATTCTAAGAGACTGTTAACACCCATCCTTCAGTCTCTTTACCCCGTTGCCTTCTGGCAGGCGTTACCACAGCATACGGTCGCACACACACAGACTGGACAACAGTTTCTACCCAAGGGCCATCAGGCTTCTGAATGGACACTGATATGGACATTGATTTTATGCACACTAGTCACTTATACACTGTCACTTTTTAGCTACTGGTTGCACTATCAGTAACATTGCACTACTGTACCTCACTGTACTTCGCCATCAGGCTCCTGTATGGTCATTGACACAGTAACTGATCTGCAATTTTGCACTATTGTACTGTACTCCACCTAGATTAGAATAGGTTATAGGGTTGTAATACGTATTATGTGCATTTAGGGTTAGTATAGTGTATTAGTTATTGTTATCTGTATATTTACGAAGTTTCACTTATTTAAGCTCAGCATAGATGTAAATTATGTTCTGTGTACTTATATGTTATGCCAGGTGCTTGCGTTGTCTTAAGAATTTCAGTGCCCAGTCTGACCTTGTGTTGTTCTGTGTACCTGACAAATAAAATACTTGAACTTGACTTGAACTAGAACTTTTGCTAGAAAAGAGCAGACATCTCCATAGTATTAGGTTCCACATGCACAATACTTGGTCTGGTTACTTATACTGGTACCTCAACTGCAGTATTTTACATGTATTTTTTGTCTACCTTTATCCGCCCCATAAGGGTTGTTTCACAAAAAAAAATAGAGAGGTGCATTGATCCTTGAAAATCCAATTTTGGTCAACTAAGGTCACAGTGCAGTGCTGTTTGCTGCAGAGCCCTGTAGCAGTGGTTGGCTAGGTAACCTTAGAGCAGGGGTGGCCAACCCTGGTCCTCGAGAGCCGCAGTCCTGCATGTTTTAGAAGTTTCCCTGCTCCAGCACACCGGATTCAAATGAATGGTCGATATCAGGCTTGGATAACGACCATTCATTTTTGGGGGTGAGCGTGTACGCAGTCCCCCACTACCAGAAATTGTGCAGTTGAGATTCCCGCATTTGGGGAATTCGCAGAGGTCAGAACAGCCAAAGTGCAATGGCCAAGCCTCGCCCTGGGTGAACCTGCTTCGTGATCAAGGTGTATCCCCTGGGCGGTAAGGCTCGCGATGGTGGATTGTATGTTTAAGCCAAGAAAAAATGGTGCAATGATGCTAGCCTGCTAAAGACAGTAAACATCTTACCTGTTGAGTAAGAACACCAGAGTAAAAATAAAGCAGTTTATTTGTCAAAATATCATTACAGCTGAACAGAACTAAAGACAGAACAACAACTGTCAACTTCTCGTTTGGCAAAAAATTTATTCGATTCATCTTTTTGGGGCACCAAAACACAGACACACACATTCTTGCACCTTTCTCATCCGACACACCCTCGGAATCACACAACCTAAAAACATCCACCAACACCCAAACATCCTTGCGCACGCACACATCCTTGCACAGTGGGTAGGATGGATGGGATGGGATTAGGGTAGTGGTCAGTGGGTAGGATGGAAGGAATAGGACATGGCTGGAAGGAAGGGCTGGGGAGAGAAAGAGGGATGGGAGGGGTGAGAGGTTAGGGGGGAAGCCAGGGGAGTGTGTGAGGGGTGAGGGGTTAGGGGGGAGGCAAGAGGAGGAGGTAGGGGCGAGGCCAGGGAACTGTATCCCAGAGGAGGGGTGTGGATGTGGGGGTAGAAGCCGCTTGGTTGCACCGGGCCACACATCACCAACTGGAGGAGACTGGAGGACAAGTGAGAAGACAAGACATCATCAGTTTGGGTGTGTGGTGATCATCTGCAACATTTAGAAATCTGATCCACGTTGTGCATTAATACAATTTGTGGATTGAAATAAAGTATTTTAAGTGTGTTGGCCTGGTAATGGCTTCTTACTTGCTGTGAGGAAGGCGGGAACACAGCACTCGCAGCTCCTCTGGAAAGGAAACAGGATATGACATCACCGCAGCTCCTGATCATTTTAGACATGACATCCGTCCCTCTTCCTCCCCCACCCTCTCACCTCTGGAGCAGAGCAGAGCACCTGTTGCCATGGAGACCTGCAAAGCCTGGGCTAGCCTGTCCACGCAGAGCTGGGCATGTGTGTCGCCAAGCGCGTCGGCGTGTATGTCGCTGAGCGTGTCGGCGTGCGTGTGGGAGTGTGTGTTCTCCAGC
This sequence comes from Hypomesus transpacificus, assembly GCF_021917145.1. NCBI lineage: Eukaryota > Metazoa > Chordata > Actinopteri > Osmeriformes > Osmeridae > Hypomesus > Hypomesus transpacificus. The sequence goes on from NC_061078.1 coordinate 518,644, forward strand.
AGACGGGCCAGGTCGGAGGTGAGCAAGGACAGCTGGTCCAACTGCAGCAGAGCCAGACGACCCAGAATGCCTTTATCCGTCAGGACCGCCGGCAGGAGCAGCAGCACCTGGGGACACGCACACGCACCACATCAACACACGCACAACATCAACACACGCACAACATCAACACACGCACATGCATAAATCGACACACGCATTACATAGACACACGCATTACATCGACACGCACAGGCATTGCATCGACACACGCATTACATCGACACACGCATTACATCGACACACGCACACGCATTACATCGACACACGCATTACATCGACACAAGTACACGCATTACATCGACACACATACACACAGACAGTAACACACCTGTAGAACACTCAAGTGAAGGGCGGAGAAGAGGGCTCCAACATCTGTCGTCCCATTGGTCAGACTCGGCTTCCCTTCCCGCCTGTAGGCCAACGGGGCTTTGACACACCAGCGCACCAGGCCAGCCAGGGGGGTGAGGTCCAGGGAGCTGATTGGCTGGCTGGCAGAGACGGGCGTGTTCAGGAAGGTGATGAGAATGAGACTGGGATCCTCCTGCAGCCAAGACATCACCATGGACACGAGATCTACTGGAGGACACAGCTCCCCTATACACGCACACACAAGTTGCAGAAGGTCAGGGTGGGGTAGGGATCAGGGTGGGGGTAGGGATATGGGTCAGGGTGGGGGTCAGGGTAGGGATAGAGGTCAGAGTATGGGTCAGGTACCTGAGGAGAGGTCGTACAGGGTGGTAACCGCAGTGATGAACTGGCAGCAGAAGCGAGGGCTTGAGCGGTGGATGTTCCGTAGGGTGGGAACCGAACCTGGAACCAGGCTGCAGTAGTCGTCCACCAGTACCCTGGCCAGACGCACACAACAGCCACGGTGGCTCCTCTGTCAATATACACACATACAAACATACCTCTGCAGGTTATATTTCATATTTACACTCAAGTACATAAATATATACATACACATATAAACATAAATATATCTATACAAACACTGTACACAGACATACTGTGTATACAGTACACAAATTTATACAGTATATACATTTATACACGCACTCAAAATCCAAGCACACACACACACACAAAGTAACAAGTGCCAACCAGAGGAGAGGAGGGAAAACTGTAGGATAACTGTGTCTGACTCACCTGTAACCAGGTAGCAGCACATTCCAGGATAGAGACCCTGCCAACAGCAATTGCCATAGAAACCAGTTTACATAGCAATGCCATGCGGCTGTCGTCCGCCTGGTTGCCTTGGAGACCGAAGAGGGCAGAGAAGATGAGCTGTCTCACAGCATCCCGACTCTGCTCCAGGAAACAGCTGCACATGATCTCCAACAGCTGCAGCTCCTGAAGGGCACTCATCCTCTATACACACATACACACACCGTATACACACACCATATACATACATACACACAGGTATATGTATACACATTCAGCTGCACATGATCTCCAACAGCTGCAGCTCCTGCAGAGCTCTCTACTTTGTTCAGTCTACTGTGAACACAATGTATAATAAATACTATATTTGAATAAAGCTGTTCTAAATGTCTGTGAGGAGGTCAGGGTTACCCAGGGTAGAGTCTTTTGGTAGAGTTTATGGTGTAGGGCTGCAACAACGAATCGATTAAAATCAATTATTAAAAGCGTTGGCGACGAATTTCATTATTGATTCGTTGTGTCGCGCGATTATTACACCACTCAATAAGTTGCAGAGATGTTTGTTTATTAAATACAAAAGTTTAGTTGAGCGCGGAGCAAAGCGGAGGTAGAGGAAAGACCATCGGAGAGACGTTGATGAGTAACGTTGTTCTGAAACACATGGCGGAGAAATCAGTACGACTTAAGTCATCCAAGGTGTGGGAGCATTTCACACTAAATACATCGAAAAAGTGTGTTAATTGACCGAGGTGAAGTTAGTTTCATATTCGACATTTGTCTCACATTCGGAAGACGCTACTTTGCAGTGTCGCGCTAGGGACCGGGCGAAAACTACCCATACCATTTTGAAAAATTTAGACTTTTATAATATTTTTATGAATATAAAACCTCAGACAGAAAGCAGAGTATCATAACAATGTCTGGTATACTTCCACAGCCTTTACGTTTTCAATTAAGTTTCAAATAAAATGATAGAAAATCACTAATCTTTGAAAATAGCTTAAAGGTCACATGACATGCTGTTTTTAGATGCTTTTATATAGGCCTTAGTGGTTCCCTATTACTGTATCTGAAGTATCTTTCCCGATATTCAGCCTTGGTGCATAATTACAGCCACTACCAGCAGTCCCACAATGAGCTTTCCTCAAAACGCGCTGTTTCTGTGTCTGTAGCTTTAAATGCTAATGAGGAGGAGAGGGGCGGCAACATACGCTAATGTTTACAATGGATGTATGCAATGGCTCATAGCCCCTGTTGCTGTAAGGTGCCTCGAATTTAGCCATTCTCATCTGATCACCCTGGTTTGCAGAGGTGCACACACAGTCATTTCAATGAGGAGAAAGGCGGATATCGCGCGCGCCATAACACCAACAGCAGAACGGTTATCCAAATAACAAAGAAGTGTACAACACTCGCGTTACAGCGTTTGTAGTCACACACATACACTTGATGCCATCTACCTTTACATTAGCAACAGTAACTCATCTGTTAGCTGCAGAGCTAATGTTACAGCCACATTCTAAAGGTAGCAAGCTAGGTAACCATATACAGTAAAGCAACAAAATGATATAGCGTTAGTTAACTTACTTGTCCAAGGTTTGTAGCTTGACCAAGGAGAGTTAGTAATGATCCAGAATTTAATTTCAGCAAGGCCAGCTTTGCTTTGGCTCAAGTTGAGGAAACAGTGGCTGAAAAGTTTGGCGCAGACATATAAAACTTTGGGAAGTTGTGTCGGCGCATTTCCAGCTAAAATAAAATGAAGATATTGGTTGCGCAGAGGCTTGGATGAACTAACTAAAAAAAAGACTTTTGTTTTGATTTGTACATCCAAACACAGAGCAACTATTATGCTTAGTTCGTTTGCTAGCAATGTCTCTCCAGGAAAAAACGATATCGCACTTGCCTTTGCACGATCGTAGCTCAGTTTCTCATGGGCGGGCCAGATTATCTGGGCGGGCAAAGCAGAGAGGGGAGGTAACCTTCCTCCTTGTGACGTCACAAGGAGGAGATTTTCAAACAGAGCAATTGAGCCTTCATTTTCTCAAAGTCGGAGAAGAACACCCAGGGCTTGGTTTACACCTATCGAAGATTCTAGCCACTGGGGGACCAAAGGCAGGCTAGGGGAACTCATATTAATGTTAAATAACCTCCTGAAGTGAAGTTTTCATGTCATGTGACCTTTAATCCTCGCCCACTTATATTTTATTTTATTGTATTCCACTTACTATTGCTAGTTTAAGTACCCTTAGTATAGTTAGACCACATATTTAAATTTAAGATTCCTATATGTTTATTGTATGCACCTTCCTGCCAAAGCAAATTCCTTGTCTGTGCAAACTTTCATGGCGAATAAATACCATTCTGATTAACTTTTTTCAAAATTGTGTCAAAAAATCTTACATATACACCAGATTATTCTAATAGTCTGGCCTACTTCCACAACCTTTCAATTTTCAAAAATGTTTTAAACAAACCAAAAATGTATGCTTTTGTTTTTTTCCCCAGATTCATCGATTAATCGAAAAAAGAATGACAGATTAATCAATTACTAAAATAATCGTTAGTTGCAGCCCTAGTATGGTGTGTATGGTGTGGTAAGCCCCAGAAGCCTCCCCAGAAGCCTCCCCGCCGCTCCGCCCATGGGTGGGGTATGTGGTGTTACCCTGGGGGGGGGGTGTCGGTCCTTGGGCGTGTGCAGGATGAACTCCTCCACCAGCTCCAGAGTGGGCGTGTCCACCGCAGGGGCGGAACTGTTCTGTACCTGGCCACTCAGGTAAATATCCAGGTGATACAGAAGCTCCTTGGCTGCACTCAGCGAGTCACGGCGCAGCAGAGACTGGCGGATGTCCCCCATGCCTGCAACAGGGTTTGCAACACCTAACCCTAACCCTGTCAAATTAACAACACTTCAGTCCTTCTACACACTGACCGTCACAATAACCTGACAATGATAGCCCTTACAACCAAGTCCTAGCTCCGCACAACATCAACCAGGTTAGGTTAGCTAGGATGCTGGCGGGTGTAGACTACAACATGCCGATTGTCTCGTTGTGCACGGTTGCCTTCGCGCAACTAAGTTTGACCCTGCACTTACCCATTTCACTTTGAAAAGTTACATGCAACTGTACAAGCTATTCTGCTAGATTATTGTGCTGTCTAGTTGGCTAAGAGGCTACAGCTGCGGAAGCTAGCCATCTTATAGAAGCTATGTAGGTGAGCTAATTTCGCTATCTTTAGCCAGGTCCCGCTGCGGCACGTGCGCTGCACAAATTACTTTATTATTACTGTATATTTATAAATTTAGCAAACGCTTTTATCCAAAGTAGTGGTTCCACAGTTTGGCTGTAATTCTCACCTGTTTAACATGAACACTTGATTCCCACTAACAGAAGCAGGAGCGCAGAGAGAACGCACAGTACCTTGAAATACAACACTTCTTGTATTTCCTGTTGTACGGGTGTCTCAGTAGGACAAACAGTATTATGCTAAATCGTATTTTGTTCAATCGCGATTAAAGTTAATGAAACTCCGTGGAAGAGTTGACGTCATGTTGGTTTAGTTATTATACTGATGTTATGCTGGATGTGAATAGTTATTACTATAGTTGTGTTAGATGTCCTAAGTCTTTGTGTAATGTTTCTGACTCTGGATGCCGTTGACGTGATTCAGCTCGTAATTAGAGTTTTGAGAGATTCAGTGAAACGGTGCTGCAAGACTAGGCTATGGCAACATGTAATCCATACATGCGATGCGTTTTCACTTTAATTTAAATAAGATTTGTAGTGTTACACAAATACTTTGCATCTGTATAATCCGTTTTAATCCAAAAGGGGTGAGGGGGCAGCACGATCCACAGCGTCATCCACGGAGATAAAAGTGGTGCTGTCGCGCGCTTTCAATTCGGTTGAGTTTTGCCATAGCGGAGAGCATTACCGAGAACGCAGAACATTACCGAGAACGCAGAACATTACCGGGATGACCATCAACACAGTGGTGCGCGGAGGCGCACAGCGAGAACAGATGGCTTGTCTCAGAAAGGTAAAACCTTAATTTTCATTAATACTTATAATGCGTCTTTTCCAGTGTCTCTCTATGTCCGGTAACTTCGCCAGAGTCTGTGTCGGGATGGCCAAGTTTAAAAGGAGTAAATCAAAACAATTTAAACTCCGCGAACATGGGATGTTGCTTTCTCCCAAGCGTTGTCTTCGCCACGGTTAACACTCATTTTATTACTGTAGGGCATCCATAAGGGAAGTGTATGTGTGTTTGTACAGATGGAGAAGGTGATTGTTGCCATGCAGGACCCAGATATGGGAGTCAAGATGAGAAACCAGAGACTGCTCATTACTGTCATCCCTCATGCTATGACAGGTAGGTGTAAAAATATGTTCATATAGCAGACGATTAGGGTTATAGTTAGCAGATGGTTTTATTCAGTTATATACAGTACAGGGATGGTTTTCACCTACAATCTCTTCATTTCCCTGTATGCGTGGTTTCTGACTGTGTGTGTACATGTGTGTGATTGTGTGTGTGTGTGGCCAACTATACTGAATAATGCAGAGACGTATATTAGGGAATACTCTGGTTTCTGCTTTCTATAGGACGGAAGGATCAGGACAACAAACATATGAGATGGAAAGAGAGAGAAAGACAGAGGGAGATGGATATGGGAGAGGGAGAGGGAGAGAGAAAGAGATGGATATAGGAGAGGGTGAGGGAGAGAGAAAGAGATGGATATAGGAGAGGGAGATGGAGAGAGAACAATGGAATAACGGATAGAGAGAGATTAGGATGTAGAAGAGAGAATGAGAAAGACAAGTGAAAAAAAGAAAGATGAGTAGATCAATAGAGTTCTTCCATCTGGATATCAGGTATCACTCTGACAAGCATCACATCAGTCCTACCATCCCTCCCATTCTCCTTTTATCCCTCTCTCTCCTCCCCATACCTCTATCTTTCTTGCTTTTACTCATTCTACCATTACAGGCAGTGACATCATAGAGTGGCTGTTGCAGAAGTATACCGTGAGTGAGGAAGGTAAGACACACACATACACACCACACACACGTGTTCATGCACACAGATGTGCTGACGTGTTTGTGTCTTGGAGGGGATGACTTGGGGGGCCTATTACTAAGTTGTGATGGGGCTGTTGCTAGGGTGCTGCTAGGACACGGTGTCCATGTATTGTGGGAAGCAGATGTGTTTTCTTTAAACAAGCAGCACATTCCCTGGGGATCTGGGTCTGACTAAGTGACTTGGGGATCTCGGTCTGACTCTAACCTGGGGATCTGACTTGTGTGTTTAGAGGCACTGCACCTGGGAGGACTCCTGGTGCATTATGGGTATATTTACCCCCTGAAGGAGCCCAGAGCTCTGATGCTCCGCCCAGATGAGTCTCCATATCGCTTCCAGGTACCTCGCTCCCCCTCTCTTTTTCTCCTCATCCCTCTGTCTCTCTCTCTTCCACTCTCTCTGTCTGACTCCCTAACCCTTCCAGGTACATCCCTCTCTCTCCAACTCTTTCCTCGTTTCTCTTTCTACATCCTTCTGTAGCCCTCCATCCCTCTACCATCTGTTAAAAATGTAACCCTACTAATAAACTCTCTCCACCGCTCTCTCTCTCTCTCTCTCTCCCTCTGTCTCGCCTCCTCCCTCTCTCCTTTTTTCCCTCTCTCCTCTCTCTTGTTCCCTCTCTCTCAGACTCCATATTTCTGGACTAGTACAAGGTGGCCACCATCAGAGCTGGACTATGGTGAGGATGTTAAGGATCAAGGTCAGGGGTTAAGGATCAGAGGTTAGTCATCCACCTGTCTCTCTTTTGGCTCATCAACTTTCACCCTCTCCTCTTCACACTCCCTTCCACTCCTCCCCTCCCCACTCTATCCTTTCCTTCTCCCCCTACTCTCCCATAACAGCCATCTTTCTAGCTAAGAAGAACATCAGGAAGCAGGGAGAGCTGATGGACTACGAGAAGGTGAGGAAATGTCATCTGTCTACACCCCTCCGCTATGTTCCCTCTCCTCTCTTTCATCCGTCTCTCCTCTCCTTTATCCGTCTCTCCTTTCCTTAATCCGTCCTCTCCAGGAGAGCTACAGTGTGCTGCACAAGAGGATCAACCATACCTGGGACTTTGTAGTGATGCAGGCCAGGGAGCAGCTCAGGTAACACACACATGGACACACGTACACAAACACACTCAGTCAGTAGGTTTAGGGTTATTCATTCATTTTATTTTTATTTTACATGCACAATACCAAGAGTTTTTTCGCACACTCAGTGTGTCTATTCAGTGTGTGTGTGTCTGTGTGTGTAAACTGAGTCTAAGGCCGAATCCCAATACTCCCCCTTACCCCTTCCCCTTACCCCTAGCCCTTGGCCCTCGAAACTGAGGGGTAAGGGCTACATATCCCTAAGAAATGGGACGCCACTTGGTTACAGGTACATCATCTAGCACGTATCGATATCTCCAAAGCAAGTCGTGTTATGCTAGCCTGACGTTGTCATACTCATAATTCTAGTCAGAATATGAGTCTGAGAACTCTCCGTTGGGCTTTGACTACGAGGCGTGTTTCAAACGAGCCTGTAAAACAAATGCCTCTTCGCTCAATTGGATAGATCTACAACCAATCAGAGCAACAGAGTATGTGACGTATGTTAAGCGCCGCTTAGTTGTTGTCAGCAGAACTAAACTGAAAGGCAGCTAAATCTTTACTGACTAAACTGCAAGCAGACTTGAAGTATGCTTGAAGAATGAATACAAACGATTTTTGCCGGTGTTGTAAAATTAATTTAAGGGTAGGGGGAGTACTTGTTCACACGGTCAACCTTTTTGAGAGAAACAATAAAGGGCAATGCATATACGAACAAGTTCTCCGTTTAGCATTACAACTCCACAAAAGAAAAGGAGAAACCACAATGGCCACTGGGTTTTCATTGTGTCCCATCTTCTTCGCAACCATCGGGGCCAGCTGATAAATTAAACTTTTACAGAATCCCGTAGGAAGGACGGCAAAAACATATTTTCCATTGACAAATGCCTTGATTGCGTCTCTGTTCCTCTTTCAAAATTAATGCGCTGTCGATGTCTTCTAAAACAGGCTCAATGGCAGAATCATAACATCCCAGATCTCCAGCGGTAGCCATGTTTGTTCAAAACGAATTCAACTTAAGCGCTCTTTTGTGTCGTGGGTGATTACGTTACTGTTGATCATCTGTCCATCATCGTATAAAGCCCGCCCTGGCAATTTCATTGGTTCGCCCGGATTCTGGTTTTCTGTAGTTGGTCCCCAATACGAGACCCCCCAGACCCAACTTCCCGACCAAATTTTTTTTGGGGCGGGGAGAAGTTGGGCTGGCAGCCAGGCTAGTGTTATGCACTGATATTAAACGAAATTCGCTGCTAATGGAGTTAACTTAAAACTGTAGACATGCTAGTCAAAGAAATGCGGAACTGTTGTGCAATTCAGCACTGTAACATTAGGGTACTAAACTAGCGATTTTTAGAAACGTTTCAATTAGGAAAATGGTTGCAAATATATATGTACAGGACTGTGTGTAACACAAAACAAGACTGCCATAATTTTTTATCCATTAATTAGGCCGAAAATATTACATTTATCGGACTCTCTGGGTGATCTGGCCACCATTGTTGTCAGTCGCGCAGTATTCTCATAGCCCTAGGTTTCAAGTAAGCTCCCAATCTTACTTGGTTTTAAGGGGTGTATGCCCCTTAGTCTTAGCCCTACCCCTCGCTCAAAAAGAGTATTTGGACACCACTAGCTCTCAAGGGGAACGCGCAAAACTAAGGGGAAGGGGTAAGGGGTAATGGGTAGGGGGAAGGGGTAAGGGGGAGTATTGGGATTCGGCCTAAAGGCCGAAATATGCTACTCCGACTCAGTTTACGGATGGGCGGACGGAAACGGACGGATACGATAGACTATTTTTCGTTTATGGTTCTCCGTAGGCTGTTTGTGCTGAAAACAATTCACCGCCAGAAGAGTAGGTGGCACTGCACTGCGATGCTAGCTAGGTTATCGAAAAGTCGGAGCAAATTTACAAATCAGCCGTTTCATCAATAAAATAAGCACATTTACAGCAACTGCACTGCCCATTTCTCGTCACATTTTAATTCAGATGCTGATTTACATGTACTGTTTAGCTTAAATATTAGCTAAAAACTAACAGCAATAGCGGTTAAAGGATTCTGTTCCTCTTTTTGGTCACGGCAACCCCGCCCCTGACGCAAGCGGTTCTTTATACGGACCAATCACAGCCAAGGGGGTATCCGTAACTATCCGAAATTACAACGTATAGTTAGAAAATTCAGGAGGTGAACGTCAAGCTCTCCGGGACTCTCGGAGGGCTCTCGGAGGGCGTTCCACGTAGACGAGGGCGTTCCACGCAGACGAGGGCGTTCCACGTAGACGAGGGCGTTCCACGTAGACGAGGGCGTTCCACGTAGACGAGGGCGTTCCCATGTGTCCGTTTTTGGGAAAACGGAGTAGCATAATTCGGCCTTAAGTGTAGGTGTGACTCTCTGTGCAAAGTATCAGGGTCAGAGTGTGTGTGTGTACTGAGTGTGTGTGTGCCGACTGTGTATACTGAGTGTGTGTGTGTGTGTTTGCAGGGCGTCCAAACAGAGGAGGAAGGCAGACTACACTCAGGGCCTCATTTACTAACATTGGGACCGCAGCTTAATCTGTGCCTTTGCCCAACCACAAATAGCGCACTGTGTATTTCCGCATTTTGCGTGGTATTTATGAAACCAGATCCTCGTTGGGCAATCAGCGCCTTACTCCGCCGTTTAGTGTTAATTAACGTGCCGTTAAAAGACGGGAGAAATTGCCTGCATGTTACTGCCACCATGGGTGATTCGAGAAAAAGAAAAAGAAGGTTCAGCGAACAGGAGATAAAAATATTGGTCCACGAAGTTACAGCTAACATTAACATGTTACACCTCTCCTCCCATCTCTTTGCGGCACACACCCACTTTCCCTTATACCTTCCCAGCAGCGGTAATTGCATTTTTACTCAAGTGCGCTGCCTTTGTAAATAAGGTTTTTATGTCTTTACCCGCTATTTTACGCCTGAAATGGGTGCAATCCTGTTAGTAAATGAGGCCCTCAGTGTGTATATTGAGTGTGTGTATGCTGAGTGTGTGTGTGTGTTTGCAGGGCGTCCAAACAGAGGAGGAAGGCAGACCGCATTGTTCTGGAATGTCAGGAGCAGGCGTACTGGCTCATCAACCAACCTCCGGTACTCAACTCTAATGTGCTCTATTCTACTGTAATCCAATATGCTCTATTCTACTCTACTCTGTGTTAGACTCCTCTTTACTCTCCTCTTCTCTCCTGCTGTACTGTGGTCTGCTCTCCTCTGTGCACTAGCCCCCTAATATGATTTCTGATATGAAATATTTAGCTCATCTGTTAAAAGCTTGAGCTAGCAGGGAGGAGAGGGGGAGGGAGGGGAGAAGGAGGAAGGAATGGATGCCACATTTACATTCCCTCACTTTCTCCCTTTCTACCTCTTTTCTTTATAAATTAAGAAATAGTACAATCTTAACCCTCTACTGGGCAAACTGAAAGAAAAGAGGAATACAAGATGGAGGAAGTAGAGTGGAAAGTGAAGGCTAAGTGCTGAGTTCTAGTGTGTGTGTGTGTGTGTGTGTGTGTGTGTGTGTGTGTGTGTGTGTGTGTGTGTGTGTGTGTGTGTGTGTGTGTGTGTGTGTGTGTGTTACAGCTAGGAGCCAGTGATGTGTTGGAACTTGGTCCAGAGAGACTCAACCACCTCGGGTCACGAGTCACACTGGTCAGACCTTTTCCTTCCAGTATATCATTATGATGATAATACATAAATACTCATTAAATATATAAGAAACTGCATCATAAATACATTTCTGAATTATTTATATTTCCCTCTCTTCTCCGTTCACTTCTGCCCTGTTCCTCTTTCTGTCAATGTGTAAACCATTCCAAAGTAAGTATTTTGTTCTTCTAATGATGATAGTGATGTAAGGAAAGGGTGGAATAGCAGATGATGGATTGTGTTGATATTGATGATGGATCATGTAGATATTGATCATGGATCATGTCGATAATGATGATGGATCACGTAGATATTGATGATGGATCATGTTGATAATGATGAAGGATCATGTAAATAATGATGATGGATCATGTAGATAATCGATCATGTTGATAATGATGATGGATCATGTAGATAATGGATCATGTAGATAATGATGATTGCTCAGGTGTTTTTTCTCTCCTGGCAGAACCAGAACGCAGACTACTACAAGACAGAGGTACGTTCCACACCCTCAACCCTTAGTCCCTAACCTTAACCCTTAACCCTTAGTACCTAACCCTAATTATTAACCCTTTACTTATGTGGCCTTTCGGCACCACACCCTTCCTCAACATCATTTACTGCCTGACCCACACAGTGACCCCTTTCTGTGGTGTGTATGGTGTGTGTTTGGTGTATGTGTATGGTACGTGTTGAGAATTGCAGATTGAACAAAGTAGAAGAGCTCTTGGACGAAACCGTGTAAAGTCATCTATTTGCCTTGAGAGGTAAAGTTTGTCTATTTACACACACACACCACACACTTCATGCATACACACATCACGCATACATGCACACCACACATAGATCCACCACCAACACACATGCACAGTGGTAGGTTTTCTGAGGCTTATATAAAGATTGAGATGCACTAATGCAGTAGAGTGCTGCCTGACCTCTTATGCTTATGCCCCCCCCCCCACCCACACACACACAACATACATGCACCACACACACATACACATACACACACAATTTCCTCAGGCATGTTGTTGGTGTTCGTGTGCATTATGTGTCATCTTATAACTAATGTTGTGTGTGTGTGCTGTGTGTTTATATGGTGTGTGTATGGTGTGTGTGTATGTGTGGGGTGTGTATCTACATATTGTGTGTATGTATATATATATATATATGTATGGTGTTTGTGTGGTGTGTGGTGTGTGTGTGTGGTAGCTTTGTGAAGTACAGTGAACAGTACCAGAACCATGACCCCATCATGCAGGGCTGTCTCCCTAGCAACCCCTGGATCTCTGACGACACCTCCCACTGGAACATAAACACTGACGTGTAAGATACGCACACACCATACACAGACATATACACACATACCTCACACACACACCATACACATGCCATCAATACATACCATTCACACACACATGTATGTGTGTATGGTGTGCTTATGTGGTATGAGTGTGTGTGCAGGGTGGCAGTCCCCACCAAGCTCAGGGTGGAGAGGTGGAGTTTCAGCTTCATGGAGCTCCTGAATGATCCTCTAGGAGCCAGAGAGTTTATGACCTACCTGGAGAAGGAGTTCAGTGGTGAGGAGGGAGGGAGGGAGGGAGGGGAGTTAGCTGGTACCAGAGTGTTAGCTGTGTTAGCTGGTACCACGAAGTGTTAGCTGTGTTAGCTAGTATCAGGAAGTGTTAGCTGGTACCAGACTGTTAGCTAGTACTGGACGGTTAGCCAGTAGCTTTTCTGCGGCGACTGCAGAAATTTGGCATGGACTGCACTATACTGACCAATTTTTACCGCTGCACCATTAAGAGCATACTGAATGGTGGCAACCAGTAACCCTAACCCAACAACATGGTTTGGCAACAGCTAACCCAACAACATGGTTTGGAAACAGCTAACCCAACAACATGGTTTGGAAACAGCTAACCCAACAACATGGTTTGGAAACAGCTAACTCAACAACATGGTTTGGCAACAGCACTGCCCAGGACAGGAAGACACTACAAAGAGTGGTCAAATCTGCACAGCGTATTACAAGGACTGCTTTGCCATCCATTCAGAACCTTTACAGCCAGCGCTGCAGGAGGAAGGCCAAGCGGATCATTTCTGACCCTAGTCATCCCTGCCAAAGTCTTTTCTCCCTCCTGCCTTCTGGAAGGCGATACAAGAGTATAAGGTCCCGTACCAGCAGATACAGGGATAGTTTTTACCCACATTACATCAGGATGCTGAACTGTCCTTGAAATATCTTTTTGCACTACAATTTATTTATTAATTTTTCCACCCTTTTTCTCCATTCTCCAGTATTTAATTTATTTATTCTCTAAATTGAACGGACATTGAACGCACAAAGAATTTCATTACTGATAAATGCTGTTAATGAGTATATGATAATAAACCTGAACTTGAACTAGTACCGGAGTGACAACAACGTCATTTGGCACGGCAGGAATCAAACCAGCAACCTTCTGATTAATAGCCCGATTCCCTAACCGCTCAGCCATCTGACCTGTCATCCTTCACAGCCATTTTAGCTTTGTTAGCTGTTACCAGGAAGTGTTAGCAGGTACCAGAGTGTTAGCAGTGTTAGCTGGTACCAGGAAATGTTAGCTGGTACCAGAGTGCTAGCTGGTACATCAAATCCTCTAATTGTTTTTCTGTATGTGTGTGAGTGTGTATGTGCATGCGTATGGGTGCATGGGTGTGTGTGACTGTGTGTGCGTGCATGTGTTTGTGTGTGCATGTGTGAAACAGCGGAGAACTTGTGTTTCTGGCTGGCCTGTGAAGATCTGAGACACGGAGAAAGTGCCAAGATCCTCCAGAAGGTTCAAGAAGTTTACAAGTAAGTTAACTTCTAGCCCCACACCCTGACCCTAACAACTCCTTCTCTCTCTAAACCCTAACTCTAACCTCTTACCCTAACCACTCCCTCTCACACCTGACCCTAACCGTGTGTGTGTATGGTCTGTGTGTGTGTGTGTATGGTCTGTGTGTGTGTGTATGGTCTGTGTGTGTGTGCGTAGGCAGTTCCTGGCTCCTGGAGCGTCTCGCTGGGTGAACATTGACAGTAAGACGATGGAGAAGACACTGCTGGGTCTGCAGCAGCCACATCGCTTCATCATGGACGACGCACAGATGCACATCTACTTCCTGATGAAAAAGGTCTGACCCCTGACCACGGACAACTGCTTTAGCTTTAATCTGTGTAATTTATGTGACATCTGTGTATGTGTGCGTGTATAGGACTCCTTTCCCAGGTATCTGAAGTCTGATCTGTATAAGAACATGTTGGCAAAAGCAATTGTCCCCCAGGAGACGAAGAAAAGGTTAGTTAATCCTAATCTAACCTACCCTAACTGTAACCCTAATCTAACAATACCCTACCCTTTTACCTGCAACGTAAGAATTCTTATTCTTATAATTTGAACTCTACAACATCAGAACCTACAGTATATCCAACTCTAAACAAAAATAACCTCTCTCTCCCTACCTCCATCTCTATTCATCTCCCTTCCTCCATCTCTCCTCCATCTCTCGCTCCATACCTTTGTCCCTCCCCATCTATCCCTCCATCTCTGTCATCATCCCTTGCTCTTTCCCTCTCTCCATCACTCCCACTACCTCCCTACCCCTCCCTCTCCATCCCTCCCTCCCTCCATCCCTACCTTTCCCCCCCTCTGCATCCCTCTCCATCCCTACCTTTCCCCCCTCTCCATTCCTACATCTCCATCCCTCTCCATCCCTACCTTTCCCTCCCTCTCCATCCCTACCTTTCCCCCCCTCTCCATTCCTACCTTTCCTCCCCTCTTCATCCCTACATCTCCCTCCCTCTCCATCCCTACCTTTCCCCCCCTCTCCATCCCTACATTTCCCCCCACCCCCCTCCCTCTCCATCCATCCATGTCCCTCCCTCTCCATCCCTCCCTCCCCCCCTCTCCCTCCCTCCTTTCTCTCAGTGTTTTTCCCTTCATGAGGCGTCAGCGTCACTCTAGCCCCTCCCCTGCCATGGTCTCCCAGGCAACGGATGATGATGGGCGAGGCAAAGGGGCAGGGCCTGCAGGAACCAACTCAACAACCATGTCCCAGGTCTGATCGCCGTAGCAACTAAATGTGATCACCACCATCGCTTTGTTACCATAGAAACATATCCACTGCATGTCTCTGGTTTGCAGGCCCCTCGCCCTTAGAACTGGAGTGTAAGCCCCAGCCTCTTTTCTAGAGTAATTCCTCCTCCTCCACTGTGCGGAATAGAACCTATTGTGTATATGTGCCTATAACGGGTGTTAGTACGGGTGCAGTCGGGGGGGGGGGGGAGCTGTGTGTGCACTATGTTTGGGCGGGTGGGTAGCGTGAGTTGTTGACAGTCAAGTCCTGTTGTTGTTGTTGTTGTTGTGGTCTGATGATGCATGTTCATTTCAATAAAAGCCATGCTTACATTCTGCATCTGCATGCTCGAATCACTGTCTTCCAGTATACACACACAACCAGATAAGTACATACACACACACACACACCAACAGATAAGCAGACACACACAGCCAGATGTAACTCCAGCCTGGAGATTATCCTTAATCCAACTGCTTCCTTTGCTCAGCCTTCTCTGTGGTTAAACAGCCAATCAGAGCTGTGCTGCCATGAGGAGATACAGCTAAGCCAATCAGAGTGCCAGTATACACACAGCATGCTCCCTTGACAGAATAAAAGGAACTCAAGATGTGTATCTTGATTTTTAACAAAAACTTTATCTTCCAGTGCATTGCTCTTCAGAATCACAAAATTAATACAAACAAAAACAATATATTAAAATCAAATATAATTAATTGTATCTTCCATCTTCCTGTAATGTCTACACACACTAGAATGTCTACGCACACTAGAATGTCTACACACACTAGAATGTCTACACACACTAGGATGTCTACGCACACTAGAATGTCTACACACACTAGAATGTTGACCCACATAAAGGAGAGAAGGAACAAAGAAAGCACATGCATTAAACATTTACAATCATTATGTGCAAATAAACATCTACATTTATCCTTTTGCACAGGTGCGAGAGGGATGGAGACAGAGGGAAAGAGGAGACAGAGAGAAAAGAGATATTCAAATACGGAGAGCGAGAGAGATTCAGACATGGAGAGCGAGAGAGAGATTCAGACTGAGAGACAGAGGAAAATGAGGCATCAATAACTAATCAGAAATATATTTACATTCATTACCAGTCCTTATTTAAACACATGATAATAAGCCCCACACACACACACACACACACTTTATTTCTGTCATTATAGAAAGTGCTTTAAAAATGTTGCTTTTTAGAGTACGTAGAGGATGGGGGTGGAGGGTATAAGGGTGGAGGGGATGAGGGTGGAGGGGATAAGGGTGTAGGGGATGAGGGTGTAGAGGATGAGGGTGTAGAGGATGGGGGTGTAGAGGATGGGGGTGTAGAGGATGAGGGTGGAGGGGATGAGAGTGGAGGGAATAAGGGTGGAGGGGATGGGGGTGGAGGGGATGGGGGTGGAGGGAATAAGGGTGGAGGGGATAAGGGTGTATAGGATGAGGGTGTAGGGGATGAGAGTGTATAGGATGGGGGTGAAGGGGATGAGGGTGTAGGGGATGAGGGTGTATAGGATGGGGGTGGAGGGTATAAGGGTGTAGGGGATGAGAGTGGAGGGGATGAGGGTGTAGAGCAGGGGTGTCGAACTCCGGTCCTCGAGGGCCGCTGTCCTGCATGTTTTAGATTTTTCCCTGCTCCAACACACCTGATTCAATTAAATGGTTTGTTATAACGACCCTTCATTCAAATCAGGTGAGCTGGATCAGGGAAACATCTAAAACATGCAGGACAGCGGCCCTCGAGGACCGGACTTCGACACCCCTGGTGTAGAGGATGAGGGTGGAGGGGATGAGGGTGTAGGGGATGAGGGTGGAGGGGATGAGGGTGGAGGGGATGAGGGTGTAGAGGATGAGGGTGGAGGGGATGAGGGTGGAGGGGATGAGGGTGGAGGGGATGAGGATGTAGGGGATGAGGGTGGAGGGGATGAGGGTGGAGGGGATGAGGGTGTAGGGGATGAGGGTGGAGGGGATGAGGGTGGAGGGGATGAGGGTGGAGGGTACAGAGACAGGAGGAAGACATGATTGGTCAGAAGAAAGAGCACCAGTGATTAACAATGATGTTGTGTGTGAAGTGTGTAGTGTGTGAGGTGTGTAGTGTGTGAGGTGTGTAGTGTGTGAGGTGTGTAATGTGTGAGGTGTGTAGTGTGTGAGGTGTGTAATGTGTGAGGTGTGTAGTGTGTGAGGTGTGTAGTGTGTGAGGTGTGTAATGTGTGTAGTGTGTGAGGTGTGTAATGTGTGAGGTGTGTAGTGTGTGAGGTGTGTAGTGTGTGAGGTGTGTAGTGTGTGAGGTGTGTAGTGTGTGAGGTGTGTGTGTTCTAAGTGACAGTGTACAGCTCGTCCTTAGTGCCCTGGCAGAGTGTGTATCCACAGACGCGTGGCCACCAGGACCCCCAGGGGTGTGTGTGTGTGTGTCGAGGGGGCAGCAGGAACACCACACTGACGGCCACCAGCACGTGCCACAGGGAGTGTATGTACAGGTAGTTGTCCTCCGTCTCAGCGAACACGTAGAGACACACCCCCACCAGGGCACTGCCCAGACCAGGCAGCAGGAAACATACCCAGCGACGCCACAAGGGGGGGTAACACTGTCGCCTGCTCACCCCCCGGTACACCTGCACACACCATACACACATACACACCATACACAGACAAACATACATATACACACCATAAAGACATGAGAACATGGTCCTTGTGTGCTCTGAAGACAAAAGCTGTGTTTGATGTGTGGTGTGTGTGTGGAGTGTGTGTGGTGAGTGTGTGTGGTGAGTGTGTGTGGTGTGTGTGTATGGTGAGTGTGTGTGTGGTGAGTGTGTGTGGGGAGTGTGTGTGGTGTGCGTGGTGTGTGTGTGTGTACTGACCCAAGTGGACAGCATGGCCAGAGCAGCACACAGCACGGGTCCCAGCATGTTCCACAGACCTCTCCTGTCCAGCTGCAGCGACATGGCTATCAGCATCGCACCTAACATGAACACAGTCTAACACACACATGGCTATCAGCATAGCACCTAACATGAACACAGTCTAACACACACATGGCTATCAGCATAGCACCTAACATGAACACAGTCTAACACACACATGGCTATCAGCATAGCACCTAACATGAACACAGTCTAACACACACCTGGCTATCAGCATAGCACCTAACATGAACACAGTCTAACACACACATGGCTATCAGCATAGCACCTAACATGAACACAGTCTAACACACACATGGCTATCAGCATAGCACCTAACATGAACACAGTCTAACACACACATGGCTATCAGCATAGCACCTAACATGAACACAGACATGGCTTACGAATTTGAGTGTGTGTCTCATATATTTGAGTGTGTGTGTGTCTTACATATTTGAGAGTGTCTGGGAGGCGGGCCATGCAAAGGATGGTGACCCAGATGGAACACACGGAACCCAGGAAGTCACAGAACTGTAGCGCGTCGTAGTCCATGATGCACAGAACCGCAACACCAGGCTGGTCACACGCATGGTAGAACTGCACACACACAACGTGCACACAATACGCACAGACACACCGTGCACACAATACACGCACACACACACCATGCACACAATACGCACACACACAACATGCACACAATACACACACACACAACATGCACACAATACGCACGCCACACACCATGCACACAATACGCACACACACAACATGCACACAATACACACACACAATACACGCACACAGACACCATGCACACAATACACACACACAATACACGCACAAACAGACACCATGCACACAATACGCACACACACCATGCACACAATACGCACAGACACCATGCACACAATACGCACACACACCATGCACACAATACGCACACACACACCATGCACACACACACCATGCACACAATACGTACACACACACGATACGCACGCCGCACACCATAAACACACAATAAGACACGGTGGGTTATGGTTTTTCGTATAAATTGTCTTATTAATCAATCAGTCAAAGTAATCTCTATCTTTAATGTTTAAACTTGTGAAACATCTATACTAGTTAATTTGAGTTATTAGAATTATTCTTAAACACTAGCTAGCCTGGTGTGTGTGGATGTATGTATGTATGTATGTGTGTGTGTGTGGATGTATGTATGTATGTATGTGTGTGTGTGTGTGTGCATTACCGTGGAAAAAAACATTGTGAAGAGGTATACAGCAGCCTCAGTGAAGTAGCAGCGTTGCATAGCAACCACGATGGCAGGGATGAAGAGGAGGTTACTGAGCGTGAGCAGAAGAACGGCCGTTACCTGGCGACTGTAGGACAGTGCCGACGAGCCGTCAGTGCAGCCCCACCCACTCCACCCTGCACACACACACCACACACGCACACACCATACATATTCATATCCAAATCTTCAATAATCAGTATTAATTTATGCAACATTTCTTGTAAATTAGTTAAACAGTCAAGTAATCTACAGGTACTGTTATGGTTAGGTCGTACAAATAACATAAAAACTATTGTAGCTTGCTTAGTTGCCAGATAGTTGGCTATCGGGATGTGTGTGTATGAGTGTGG
The DNA here is from genome assembly GCF_021917145.1 of Hypomesus transpacificus. Classification (NCBI taxonomy): domain Eukaryota; kingdom Metazoa; phylum Chordata; class Actinopteri; order Osmeriformes; family Osmeridae; genus Hypomesus; species Hypomesus transpacificus. The sequence goes on from NC_061078.1 coordinate 538,338, forward strand.
GTGGGTGAGTGTGTGTGTGTGTGTGTATAAGTGTGTTTGTGTATAAGAGTGTGTATGAGTGTGTGTGTGTATGAGTGTGTGTATGTGAGTGTGTGTATGAGTGAGTGTGTGTGTGAGTCCTACCAGCCTTGCAGGTACAGGCAGCGTAAATGAAGCTGTGTGTATGAGTGAGTGTGTGTGTGAGTGTGTGTGTGAGTCCTACCAGCCTTGCAGGAACAGGCGGGGTAAATGAAGCTGTGTGTGTGTATAAGTGTGTATATGAGTGTGTGTGTGTGTGTGAGTGTGTGTGTGAGTCCTACCAGCCTTGCAGGAACAGGCAGCGTAAATGAAGCTGTGTGTGCGTATTACATTTACATTACATTTATTCATTTAGCAGACGCTTTTATCCAAAGCGACTTCCAAGAGAGAGCTTACAAAAGAGCATAGGTCACTGATCATGACAACGAGATAGTCCCAAACATTGCAAGTAGCCAAAACATGAAGCATACATTGTGAAAAGCTAAACAAGTGCCAAAAGGGAAGACCCATAAGAGCATGCAGTTATACAAGTTACAAATTAAACAACATGAACCACAAAAGTGCAGGACTGTACCTGTAGAAGAACAATCAACAGTAAAATATAAGTGTGTATATGAGTGTGTGTATGAGTGAGTGTGTGTGTGAGTCCTACCAGCCTTGCAGGAACAGGCAGCGTACAGAAAGCTGTGTGTGTGTATAAGTGTGTATATGAGTGTGTATATGAGTGTGTGTATGAATGAGTGTGTGTGTGAGTCCTACCAGCCTTGCAGGAACAGGCAGCGTTCAGAAAGCTGTGTGTGTGTATAAGTGTGTATATGAGTGTGTATATGAGTGTGTGTAAGAGTGAGTGTGTGTGAGTCCTACCAGCCTTGCAGGAACAGGCAGCGTACAGGAAGCTGCTGGAGCGGAGGAGGCGACATTCTCCCAGTGTTCCACAGTCTTCCACACATGAGCTTACGTGCACGTCTGGTACCACGGCAACCACCGGCACTCCACCACAGTCGCTGCTGTAAGACACGCACACAAACACCCACATCAACATTATGCTCTTGAGAAATGTTCTAGAAAGATCCACTAGGTGGCAGCACCACACAGTGTGTGTGTAAGGGTGCTGTGTGTGTGTAAGGGTGCTGTGTGTGTGTAAGGGTGCAGTGTGTGTGTAAGGGTGCAGTGTGTGTGTAAGGGTGCAGTGTGTGTGTAAGGGTGCAGTGTGTGTGTAAGGGTGCAGTGTGTGTGTAAGGGTGCAGTGTGTGCGTAAGGGTGCTGTGTGTGTGTAAGGGTGCAGTGTGTGTGTAAGGGTGCAGTGTGTGTGTAAGGGTGCAGTGTGTGTGTAAGGGTGCAGTGTGTGTGTAAGGGTGCTGTGTGTGTGTAAGGGTGCAGTGTGTGTGTAAGGGTGCAGTGTGTGTGTAAGGGTGCAGTGTGTGTGTAAGGGTGCAGTGTGTGTGTGTAAGGGTGCAGTGTGTGTTACCTGTTGCAGGTTAGCAGCAGAGAGAGGTACCAGGTAGCAGACATGGGAAAGGGGATTCTAACGACCGCCTTCTGAGCTGTGAGCTTCACCCTGAGAGTGTGTCCTGCATACAATCCTGCAACACACCCACTAAAGTCACTATACAACCCTGCAACACACCCACTAAAGTCACTATACAACCCTGCAACACACCCACTAAAGTCACTATACAACCCTGCAACACACCCACTAAAGTCACTATACAACCCTGCAACACACCCACTAAAGTCACTATACAACCCTGCAACACACCCACTAAAGTCACTATACAACCCTGCAACACACCCACTAAAGTCACTATACAACCCTGCAACACACCCACTAAAGTCACTATACAACCCTGCAACACACCCACTAAAGTCACTATACAACCCTGCAACACACCCACTAAAGTCACTATACAACCCTGCAAAACACCCACTAAAGTCACTATACAACCCTGCAACACACCCACTAAAGTTACTATATAACCCTGCAACACACCCACTAAAGTCACTATATAACCCTGCAACACACCCACTAAAGTCACTATACAATCCTGCAACACACCCACTAAAGTCACTATACAACCCTGCAACACACCCACTAAAGTCACTATACAACCCTGCATCACACCCACTAAAGTCACTATACAATCCTGCAAGCAACCCTGCAACACACCAACACAACACAACCACTACAATTAACTGTGTTACCTGTGTGGCAGTGTCGCCTGTGTTAACTGTGTGGCAGTGTCGCCTGTGATACCTGTGTGGCAGTGTCGCCTGTGTTACCTGTGTGGCAGTGTCGCCTGTGTTACCAGTGTGGCAGTGTCGCCTGTGTTACCAGTGTGGCAGTGTCGCCTGTGTTACCTGTGTGGCAGTGTCACCTGTGTTACCTATGTGAAAGTGTCGCCTGTGTTACCTGTGTGGCAGTGTCGCCTGTGTTACCTGTGTGGCAGTGTCGCCTGTGTTACCAGTGTGGCAGTGTCGCCTGTGTTACCAGTGTGGCAGTGTCGCCTGTGTTACCTGTGTGGCAGTGTCACCTGTGTTACCTGTGTGAAAGTGTCGCCTGTGTTACCTGTGTGGCAGTGTCGCCTGTGTTACCAGTGTGGCAGTGTCGCCTGTGTTACCTGTGTGGCAGTGTCGCCTGTTTTACCTGTGTGGCAGTGTCACCTGTGTGGCAGTGTCGGCTGTGTTACCTGTGTGGCAGTGTCGCCTGTGTTACCTGTGTAGCAGTGTCGCCTGTGTTACCTGTGTGGCAGTGTCACCTGTGTGGCAGTGTCGCCTGTGTTACCTGTGTGGCAGTGTCGCCTGTGTTACCTGTGTGGCAGTGTCACCTGTGTTACCTGTGTGGCACTGTCGCTGTGTTACCTGTGTGGCAGTGCTGGGAGAGATTGGTGTTCAGTCTGGGGCTCCTGGGGGAGAAGCAGGCCTCCACACTGCCACTTGTCATGTTAGTCTGGAACACACATACACACACAATACACTCAACATGTGTGTTGTAGTATTGTGTGTTGTGTTGGTGGAGTGTGTAAGTGTGTGTTTGCGGTGTGTATGTGAGTGTGTGTGAGTGTGTGACTCACGGTGTTGAGGGTCAGCAGCAGGTTGAGGATGCCCCCGCTGGAGTGTGTGTTGAGCGGGTAACGGAGCAGGGTGTGGTGTGTGTGTGTGACGTTGACGGCGGGGCCGTTTACAGGAGTGAACTGGAGAGACAAGACATCTAGCTCCTCCCTTAGCACCGGGACGTACCACACACACCCTGACGACACGTTGCCATGGACACACACCTCGGAAACAACAGACATGTTGCCTTGAAATGGCAAGCTGCTTCTGCCACGGAGCTTGATGATGTCATCGTCTCCCTTGAGACCTTCGTTGCTGGGTTTACACACCACTGATACACACACACACACACACAGATCATTACACACCACTGATACACACACACCTGCTGGGTTTACACACCACTGATACTTACACACACAGATCAAATCACACACAGATAGGAAGGAACAAATAGAATAGGTGTGTGTGTGTTACTGCTCACCTGTGCTGTTAGCCATGATGCTGAAGGTAGCAGTATGGTTGTCAACGACACTCTCCACAACAACTCTGACCCAGGCATTCCATGGGGGCGTGGTCAGAGTAGCAGAGCAGCCAATGGCTGAGCAGTTCACACTCACAAGCCCCTCCCTTAAGGAGGACGAGCCTAGCTTCAGTACTAGTGAACAAGCCTCTAGCCCCGCCCCCAACGTGCAGCCAGTCACTGACACCGTGAGAGAGGAGACAAACTCTGGAACAAAAACCCTGGAACACACGTTACACACGTTACACTAACCCTGGAACACATGTTACACACACACACACATTACACTAACTCTGGAACACACGTTACACACACACTAACCCTGGAACACACGTTACACATGTTACACACACATGTTACACTAACCCTGGAACACACGTTACACACACACTAACCCTGGAACACATGTTACACACGTGTTACAAACACTCCTTACTTGAGCAGGGCTGGTCTGGCTATAGAGGCAGTCTGGGTAAGGGGCGTGGCCTGCACCAGTGTGGGCGTGTCCACAGCTCTCCTGATTGACAGCTGGGGCTGGAAGTAGTACGAGCAGGAAGGAAAACCCTGCAACAAGCGCACAAACATGCACAGACACACACAGCAGTGGATAAGCATTCAAAAACATCAACTCCCACTGTTTGCACACAACCCCAACCCCCCCCCCCCCCAACCCCCCCCATCCCCACCTTCTGCTCTATACGTCCGTCATCTCTAGGCAGGTGTGCCGCCAAGTACCAGTCTCCAGGAGCAGGGTTGGAGAGGTTAAAGGTCGTTGAGGTGTGTATGGTCACAGGGAGGATCATGGACAGCGCGGGGGTCCACACAGTGTTGTTGGGGAATGCAGAAGACAACGGATCTATCACTGGAGGAGAACCCCAGCTGATGTACCTGAAACAGAACCTACTATTACTGAAACAGAACCTTGTGTTACTGAAACAGAACCTACTGTTACTGAACCAGAGCCTGGTGTTACTGAACCAGAACCCCTGTGGGTGGTTGTCATGGTGACCTACACAGTGACGTTGTGCTGTCCACAGTGGAAGCCACTGCCCTTGGTCACGGAGAAAAGCCAGCGAGCGACCGCCACATCCGGTGGGACCTGGAACTGGTGCAGGCGGACGTTACCATACCAACCGTACCGGGACAGCTTCTGGGACGGCTTTGAAGACAACTCGGACACAAACGTCAGCTCACTTCCGAGTTCTGCACACAAGCAACTCCTTTGAAAACGTATCACCACACACTGTTCCACCACTAGTGTAGCTATCTCAAATGTTAACAACTAGCGTTAGATCATTAGCCACGGCCGATATAGCGCGGAGAACTGATCAGTTGGACGAAGGGGCTTATATTTGTAGCTGAGTACACTATTGCCATAACGCTATAGGTATCTAGCCTGCTAATTCAGTTCAAATATATGGTAAATGGACTCGCTACATTACTCACCGTCACTGATAACGGCAGCTGCCTGGATGAAAATAAGCAGACCACGTAGAATATGTACCTCCATTTTGTCTCGTCATTCAACGCTTTTGTTTTCTTCCAAACCATCACATTTTCGTTGTCCAAGTTAACCACGCTACCTAACTAGTCTAACTGGCTACAACAAGGACAAGGTATACGGCAGCGCGACCCGGCCAGCTTCCTGATTCCACAAATGTAAACAAATGACGTCCACGGAAGTTCTTCCGCGCACTGTTGACATCGTTCCTAGCGTGCTATCAGGACAGCGTGGACAGGCGGACAGGCAGCCTGTAGACTACGCCACAAACGCAGGTGCCACCGAAATTAGCCGGACAGCGATCTGTTGCCCAAGGTGACCCGTTAGCAACGTATTGACAGAAGGAAAACCAGATTGCCATCTGTTATGTAGTCAGTTAGGATGTTCTACTTCACAGTATTGCGACTTGCGCCGTGATAACAAAGCAAAGTTGAGAACTATGCAAAGTTTAATAACAAAGCATGTGCGCATGCCAATTCAAAGTTCGTTTGTGTGTGAGTGTGCCTGTGCGTGTGTTCATCATCAGTGTAACCTCGCTCCCCTGGCCTTCACACTCCACTGTGACTATGCTACAGGCTGGACTCACTCCACTGTGGCTATGCTACAGGCTGAACTACCTTATTGATTTTAGGAGTAAAGATCAATAGTAGCAATATGTCAACTTTCAAGATCCAGACCATAAATTACACAGCCTGTTATGTACACAAGCACCCAGACACACAAGCATGCAGACGCACACACAGGTAACCTAGGTAACAAACATTTCTCTCCTCTTCAAGTTTGACCTCAACTAACTTCTCTTTGGCTTAACCAAAGGACACCAAAGTCAGCACTGCGAAGTTCATTACTTGTGATTCCTGGGATTGAATGCTTCCTCTGCATGTTGTATTTGAGATCCTGTTGTACCACTGACTCACAAGAGACTGCAACCACAAAATAATTTGAAGTTACCTTGTTGCTGCTGCACTGTACTGATGTTGTAGCTGAGATATTGTTGTGGTTGCCTATTTAGATGTTGTTGGAGCTGAGATGTTGGAGCTGAGATGTTGGAGCTGAGATGTTGTTGGAGCTGAGATGTTGTAGCTGAGATGATGTAGCTGAGATTATGTTGTGGTCAATCAATCAACCTTTATTTATAAAGCACATTTAACACAATACAAATTGATCCAAAGTGTTGTACATAGGGCATAGCAAAACTACGCTATAAAACAAGTAAAAGTTCCCAAAAGCTAAAGAATAAAAATGTTTTTAGAGTAGATTTAAAAATAACCAATGAAGGAGCAGACCTCACATGATAAGGGAGAGCATTCCAAAGCTTTGGCCCAGCGACAGAAAAAGCCTGATCACCCTTAATTTGTAGCGACATCGTGACACATTTAAAAGCAAGTGTTTTGATGATCTGAGTAACCTAGCAGGACAGTATGGCACAATGAGATCACAAATATACCTTGTTGCACAGCCAGACAACGCCTTATAAACAAACATAAGGATCCTCAAATCAACTCTAAACTTAATGGGAAGCCAGTGAAGGGATGCCAAAACAGGAGAATATGACCCCTCTTTCTAGACCCAGTCAAAAGTCTTGCAGCTGCATTTTGAACAATTTGTAATCGAGATAGTGTAGAATGAGGAAGACCACAATAAAGACATGGTTGAGATGTTGTGGCTGAGATGAGGCGTCAGACTATCAAAATACTCTTATGATCATTGATGTTCTGCTGTTATTAAGGTTATCTGGTAAATTGATCAAATGTAGAGCAGAGTAACAGCAGTCTGGCTGGGTTAGGGTTAGTAGAGAGTCTCTAAGGGTTAGGGTTAGCGTGTGGCTGAATTGGGACCTGATAGGCCTGATCCGGTTTAAAAAGCTTCGTACTCCAGAAGTCAAAATACTGTGTGATCAAATTTCACACCCTTTTAACTTCTTAAACTGTGTGTGTGCACTTGTGTGTGTGCAGCAGCAGTGTGTGTGCACAAGAGTGTGTGTGTGTGTAAGAGATAGAGCAGTGTGTGTGTGTGAGAGAAAGTGTAACACCACTTCACTGTCCCCTGGCAGAGCGTCCATTAGCCCGCCCCCCCTCTCTGGTTGCCAAGCGATAGAGCAAACGATGGGTGTTTGACCAATCCTACAATCCTACTCTCAAATATTTGTCTGGGAAACAGCATCTTTCTGGCCTATAAATACTGAGACACTGGAGCCCTCTCACACACCACAGCTCCGAACCCATAATCATCTTTAAGGACCAACATCCAGTCTAGTCCCAAGGGATAGGCTTTGCTCCAGGGAACCACCTCCCTCCAGAGGACCACCTCGCTCCAGAGGACAACCTCCACCTCTCTCCAGAGGACCACCTCGCACCAGAGGACCTCGCTCCAAAGGACCACCTTCACCTCGCTCCAAAGGACCACCTTCACCTCTCTCCAGAGGACCACCTCGCTCCAGAGGACCTCGCTCCAAAGGACCACCTTCATCTCACTCGAGAAGACCATCTTCACCTCGTTCCAGAGGACCACCTTCACCTCTCTCCAGAGGACCACCTCGCTCCAGAGAATCTCGCTCGAGAAGACCACCTTCACCTCGCTCCAGAGGACCACCTTCACCTCGCTCCAGAGGACCACCTTCACCTCGCTCCAGAGGACCACCTTCACCTCGCTCCAGAGGACCACCTTCACCTCGCTCCAGAGGACCACCTTCACCTCGCTCCAGAGGACCACCTTCACCAACATGTAGGAGTTTTTTCTTTAAAATAAATAAAATAGTGATGTATTTTGATTTGTTTTCCATCCTATCATTGTTAGGTTTTCTGTTGCCTGTTTATTTATGTTGTATTTTAAAATGTGAATTAATTTATCTCTGATCACATAGTAAAGCTTACCTTGTTTTGATTGATGCTTTAATTCTCCCCTCAGATTTGATTGGCCAGGATGGCTACAGGTGTCATCAGGAACTTCCTGGTTCCAGGTCCTCCCACCTGCTATCTACCCATGATCCTTCAGCACTCTCTTCCACACAGGAAGGTGGAAGAGAGTGGGGAAGAGGAGGAGAAAGAGGAGGTGAGGGGGGAGAGAGGGGGAGAGAGGGAGGAAGAGGAGGAGGAATATGAAGACTCTGAAGTTCTGGAGGAAGAGGAGGAGTTTCTGGAGGAAGCTGTCTGTTTCCCTGCCCCTTGTCCCTCAGACATGACCAGTCAGCTCTTGCGCTTTGCTGACGTCATCAGTTTGGATGTGCAGCGTTACTTTGGCCGATGCCCCGACGACCCAGAGGCTTGTGACATCTACACCGACCGCATATCCACTGCAACCAGTGGCCGTCTCCGTTACTATGATGACCTGGTCCGAATGGCCCGGAGCGGAAACCAAGAGGACCCAGAGTCAGTCTCTGTTGCCAGCGGCAACCTGGGGCCCCTGGCTGAGTTGTTCGACCACTGCTGGGGGCGTTGTCAGGATCGGGGTCGACCAATGAACAAGAGACACCTCCCCTTAAGCTTTTGGACAGAGCCAATCCCTGGCCCTGTACTGAGCATGAGCAGTAGCACCCAAAACATCAGCTCACACCATACACAGGACAATACACAGGCACTGGATACACACACACACAACAGACACACACAGGACAATACACAGCCACTAGACACACACACACAGGAAAATACACACCCTGATTTCAGTGATCTTCTAGCACATTGGGATCCAAACCCTGACCTCACACACTGACCTCACACACACATACACACACACACACAATCTGACCTCTCACACACATACACACACAAGCTGACCTCACACACACATACACACACACAATCTGACCTCTCACACACACTGATGTCACACAAACACACACAGACATACTGACCTCTTACACATTGTGGTGTCTATAAATGCCCATATTAACTCTATTCTATATTATAATATATATCAGATTCTAATGACAAATTCGAAAATTGTTTTAACCATGTTCTATTGATTTTGGGAGAAATAAATATGATCTGAATGTCTCTCTGTCTCTGGTTTAAAACTAACAAGCTATTTCTGTGTGTGTGTGTGTGTGTGTGTGTGTGTGTGTGTGTGGAGGGGTGCGGTCGGGGGTGTGTGTGAGGAGGTGTGGATGTGTGTGTGGGGGGGTTACGTGTTCTAATATGTTGCTGGAAAATGAATGACTTTGTCTGATTGGTCCCCAGGTTCAGGATTAACGTTGTGATTGGCTGGGAGAGAGCACCAGTAAGATCTGAACACACACACCATGCACACATACACACCTGCAATGTGGAGCTGAGTCAGTCTGAGGAAGCTAGCATGGCAACACACACCGTCTCAAACACTGTTCTACTGGGCTTGCTGGTGCTTGGGCTCTGGAACACCAGAGTCTGGTCTCAGCAACCAGAACCAGGACCAGAACAAGAACCAGAACCAAGAACAGAACCAGGACCAGAACCACGACCAGAACCCGGACCAGTGGAGGAGAAGAAGGAGAAGACCACAGAGATTGAGGAGGAGAAAGATGTGTTGGTTCTACATGTGAAGAACTTTGCTCGAGCGCTCAGTGAAAACAGCTTCCTGCTGGTTGAGTTCTGTGAGTAGAATGTCCAGCTTGGAAGGTCTAGAATGTTCCCTTCATTTTATAATGTTAGACCATACAACACGTCATCACTATGCAGAGTGCGGAAAATGTGTGTGCATTGTGTGTGTGTGTGTGTGTGTGAGACCTCCCCAGGTGCTGTGAATACCAGTTCTCCCATGACTGAAGTCAGGGAGAGTCAGTTGGGGGAGGAATAGGGGGAGGGAGAGAGAGAAAGATAGAGACAGAGGGAGGGAGTGAAGACAAGAGGGGGAGGAGGGGAGAGACAGTTAGTGCAACTGTCATTCTGTTATCAGAAGTAAATTTGTATGTTGGGATACCTGTGGTGTGTGTGTGTATATACAGTATGTGTGTGTTAGGTGCATGTGTGTCAGATTGTATGTGTATGTACAGTATACTGTATCCATATATGTCCTGAACATACATATGTACTATACAGTGTGTATGTGTATACGTGTCTACATCTGTATTTGTGTATATGTGGGTATATATGAGGAAAAATAAATGTTAATTCATCTTACAATGTGACACACACACACCCAGGGAGTGGCGACACCAGAACAAACACACACACTTGTTCAGGCATCAGGCCCGGTGCCACACACATGTTACATAGCTCTGTTGTATTGGAAAACCATGGACAGCGACATTTGTGGTGCATTATCAAGAGATTTATTTATTAGATCTGAACCTCACTGCAAAAAAAAGCTCAAAACCTAGCAAGGGTAACACTAAAGCAGCTAATAATTGTTAATTCAACTTCGCCATGTAATGTTGTCCTGCAAGAAAGACAAGTTCATTCATGGCTAGCTACTTACCAAGCGAGAAGTTAACTTTTTAATAGAGTATTTTATTTATCATAGACTTAATGTCTGTCACTAAAGTACGTGTTCCAGGGTTAGCCGGCCCCACGCACAGAACTTGAAAACGTACTTTATTGACGATCAAGTACTCCCTCGAGTACCTTATTGCTTAAATATACACAGTACATACGTGTATACACATGTTTATATAAGTTAAGAAATATGTATGTATGCAAATACATGTGTGTATATTTGTGTATATACATATATATTTGGATATGTGTATATACGTGTCTATATATATGTATAAATATATATGTGCGTATATATGTGTAGACGCTCCGTGGTGTGGACACTGCCGGCAGCTGGAGCCTGTTTATTCTGAAGCGGCAGGGCTGCTGAAGGCGGATTCAGGTGTTCGATTTGCTAAGGTGGATGCCACAGAAGAGGAGGAGCTGGGGGCAGAGTTTCACATCAGCAGCTTCCCCATGCTGAAGCTGTTCACTTACGGGGACCGACACAACCCCATCACCTACACCGGTACTACACCCTAACCCCATCAGCTACACTGGTGCTACACCCTAACCCCATCAGCTACACTGGTGCTACACCCTAACCCCATCAGCTACACTGGTACTACACCCTAACCCCATCAGCTACACTGGTACTACACCCTAACCCCATCAGCTACACTGGTGCTACACCCTAACCCCATCACCTACACCGGTACTACACCCTAACCCCATCAGCTACACTGGTACTACACCCTAACCCCATCAGCTACACTGGTACTACACCCTAACCCCATCAGCTACACTGGTACTACACCCTAACCCCATCAGCTACACTGGTGCTACACCCTAACCCCATCAGCTACACTGGTACTACACCCTAACCCCATCAGCTACACTGATGCTACACCCTAACCCCATCAACTACACTGGTGCTACACCCTAACCCCATCAGCTACACTGGTGCTACACCCTAACCCCATCACCTACACCGGTACTACATCCTAACCCCATCAGCTACACTGGTGCTACACCCTAACCCCATCACCTACACCGGTTCTACACCCTAAACCCATCAGTTATTAATCAGAAGGTTGCCAGTTCGAATCCTGGCCGTGCCAAATGACTTGTTCCTTACTTGCCTCAGGGGAATGTCCTTGTACTTATTGTAAGTTGCTCTGGATAAGAGCGTCTGCTAAATGACTAAATGTGTGGTGTGTGTGTATGTATGTATATATCTGTGCGGTGTCTGTGTGTGTGTGTGGGTGTGTGGGATGTATCTGTGTGGTGTGTGTGTGGGTGTGGGGGGGGGGGTGTGTGGATGTATCTGTGCTGTGTGTGTGTGGGTGTGTGAAGGTAAGAGGACAGTAGCAGGTCTACTACAGTGGTTGAGGCGTCGGTCTGGTCCAGGAGCAGCTGTTCTGGAATCTGTCCAAGCAGCTGATGACATCATCACTGCTCACAACATCACTGTGGTCGGCTTCTTCACAGTAGGGACCCATCTATCTGTCTGCGTGCCTGTCTCTCTCTGTCTGTCAGTCTGTCTGTCTGTCTGTCTGTCAGCCCGTCCATCTATCCATCTATCTATCTTTATTATACAGTATAGTAGTATAATAAAGACAGTACATCCATACATCTATCTATCCCTCAGAGTTTAGAGAGTGTGGAGGCAAAGCTGTTTTCCGAAGTTGTCATGGAGATTGTTGACATGGAGTTTGCTGTGACAACCAGCCCAGAGGTGTTCCACAAATATAGAGTGGAGGGAAGAGGTCTAGTGCTGTTCAAGAAGGTGCACACACACACCACACCACACAAACACACACCACACAAACACACACCACACCACACCACACCACACAAACACACACCACACCACACACGTACATACACACACACACATACATACACACAAACACACCACACACACACCACACGCACACACAACACACCACACATACATACATACACACATACATGATGTGTGTGTGTGCAGTTTGATGAGGGCAGGGCTGATCTGATGCTGTCCAAGGAGGATATCCTGGACAAGGAGCAGCTGACCTCCTTCATCCACAACAACAGCCTGCAGCTTGTCACAGAGTTCAGCGAACAGGTATGACACTCATTTACACACACACACATTCACACACCCATGCATATGCACACAAACACACACACTCGCACATCAAACACATACACACACTCACATACACACCCATGGACAGCATATGTCTGCATGCACACATGAATCTGTTTTGTCTAACAGTGCATTGTGGTGTGTGGTGTGTGTGGTGTGTAGAATGCAGACCAGATTTTTGGCTCCAAGGTCCACACTCACTGTCTGCTGTTCGTGAACTCCAGTGTGCAGAGTCACATAGCTCTGCTGGAGGACTACCGGAGGGTGGCTAAGGTGTACAGGGGACAGGTACACTAGGGTAGTACTACTGGAATACAACTATATACTACTAGAATACAACATGAATACTATTATAATACTACCACTACTAAAATACTACAAAGTACTACAATAGACTAAGGGGTATGATACCATTATGTGGGCAGGGCCAGGATCCACTAACAGGTCTGTCCATTTGACCGCCAGGTGTTGTTCATCTTGATTGATGTGTCGGCTGGCCTATCACACGTGCTTAAGTACTTTGGGCTGACAGAAGGCGATGCCCCCACCGTACGCATCATCAACACAGACACCGTGAAGAAGTATGCACTGGGCGGGGCTATCACGACCCAGTCTCTGACGGAGTTCTGCCAGGGTGTTCTGGATGGAACCATCAAGGTAACCTGGCAACACGTGGATGTGTTGTCGTTAATGGTTGCGTTTAGATTGTGTTGCGATTGTGTTGTGATTGTGTTGCGGTTGTGTTGTGATTGTGTTGAGGTTGTATAGTTTTTTTAAATCAAATATTTATTTTTATTTTCAAGTTTTCAACAAAAAAACAAAACACACAATACATAATACACCCCCATGGCGACCCTCCCTCCCTCACCCTTCACAATTCAGACACATAATTCGATGTCAGGTTGCATATAGTAAAAAAAAAATGATAAAAAAAAGTTACGTACAAAATGATCGGAAATAAAGCTTTCATGACAATTATAGTAACAATAAAAATAATTATAATTACAATATTCTTCGAAAAAAGTACTTAGTTTTGTATCTATTTCAGACCATGTTGCTATCGTCGTTTCGCAGGCGCCTTGCATTCTGGCAACACAAATGTCAGAAACTGTTATGTCAACAAATGTGTTCAGCCATTGTAATCGAGTCAGTGTATGTGGTGGTAGTCAGCGTTGAGCTAGGATCTTTTTAGCAGCAGTCAACCCAGATAATGCTATTCTTTTTTCTGATTTTGGAAATAGAAAAATACTCAACTGACTTGTATTGTGTTGAGGTTGTGGTTGTGTTGTGGTTGTGTTGTGGTTGTGTTGAGGTTGTGTTGAGGTTGTGTTGTGGTTGTGTTGTGGTTGTGTTGTGTTTTGGTTGTGATTGTGTCGTGGTTGTGTTGCAGTTGTGTTGAGGTTGTGTTGAGGTTGTGTTGAGGTTGTGTTGCGGTTGTGTTGCGGTTGTGTTGAGGTTGTGTTGAGGTTGTGTTGTGATTGCAGCCCCACCTGCTCAGCCAGGAGCTTCCAGAGGGCTGGGACCAGGGCCCCGTCTCCACTCTGGTGGCTAAGAACTTTGAGGCTGTGGCCTTTGACCCCAACAAAAACGTATTTGTGGAGTTCTGTAAGTTAGACATGTCCACACACATGTCCACACACACACATGCATACTAACCCATGCACATATCTCAGAGGTTAACTTGGTACCATGTGTGTATGGTGTGTGTGGTGTGTGTATGGTGTGTGTGTGGTGTGTGTGTGTGTGCAGATGCTCCGTGGTGTGGACATTGTAAGGAGTTAGCCCCAGTGTGGGAGAAGCTGGGAGAGATGTATGCTGAGCGTGATGACATCATCATAGCTAAGATGGACAATACAGCCAATGAGCTGGAGTCTCTGTCTGTGTCTGGATACCCCACACTGAGATACTATCCTGCTGGAGAGGAGAGGAAGGTACACACACACACACACACACTGAGATACTATCCTGCTGGAGAGGAGAGGAAGGTACACACACACACACACACACTGAGATACTATCCTGCTGGAGAGGAGAGGAAAGTACACACACACACACACACACTGAGATACTATCCTGCTGGAGAGTAGGTACACACACACACACACACACACTGAGATACTATCCTGCTGGAGAGGAGAGGAAGGTACACACACACACACACTGAGATACTATCCTGCTGGAGAGGAAGGTACACACACACACACACACACACACACTGAGATACTATCCTGCTGGAGAGGAGAGGAAGGTACACACACCTGTCTTGTGTGTCCTTTGTGTAGGTGGTAGAATACAGTGGCAGCAGAGACCTGGAGACTCTCTCCAAGTTCCTGGACAACGGAGGAACTCTGCCTGAGGAAACAGAGGAGGAGGAGAAGGAGGAGAAGGAGGAGGAGGAGGAGGAGGAGGAGGAGGAAAGGAAGGAGGAGGAGGTAAGAATTCCATATCTAGAATGGTATTCAATTCAATTCCATATCTAGAGCCCCAGTACAACCAATCCTCTCCCAACTCACTCCCCTCAACCAATCCACTCTCTCCTTCTGCAGGTCACTGATGACTCATCACAGCTTCCTGCCAATGAAACGTCCAAAGATGAGCTGTGATGTCACGCAGGACAAACATAGCGGTTTCCATGATTTCCTAATAAAATATTTTGCCTCCAAAGTTCAGACTGCGACATTATTTCTGTTATATTGATACGTCTTTTTGAGATGAGCCAAGCCTAATGCAGTTTGGTGTAGGCTGGTAGCAGAGCTGAGCCTGATGCAGTGTGGTACAGGCTGGTAGCAGAGCTGAGCCTGATGCAGTTTACATTTACATTTATTCATTTAGCAGACGCTTTTATCCAAAGCGACTTCCAAGAGAGAGCTTTACAAAGTGCATAGCTCACTGATAATAACAACAAGATAGCCCCAAAGCATTGCGGGTAGCCAAAAACAAGAAGTACACATTGTGAACAACCAAAAAATAAGTGCTAAAGGGAAGAAGCCATAAGAGCATGTGGTTAAGCAAGTTACAATTACACAACATGAATCTCTAAGTGCAAGTGTACCTGTAGGAAAGAGTTTAAAACAGTTTAAATCAGCTACCACTAACCAACAAGAGCAAGGCAGGAAGGAGAGAGAGAGGGGTTCCTTATACAGGGAAAGTCTCCCCGAGACAAGTAGGGTGAAGTGCCTTGCCCAAGGACACAACGTCATTTGGCACGGCCGGGAATCGAACCAACAACCTTCTGCGCGAATCCCTAACCGCTCAGCCATCCGACCCCATCAGATGAAACTCTGCACCTCACACAGGTAGGACCCTCTCTGTAAACACACACTCACTCTCTAACACACACTGACTCACTCACACACACTCATTCTCTAACACATATACACACTCTCACACTCACACACACTCACTCTCTAACACACACACACACTCTCACACACACACTCACATTCACTCACACACACACACACACACACACACACTCGCACACACTCGCTCACAGACCACTTCACTGAGTTTTAGCACCATCTAGTGACCAAACAGAAGATCTGGTCATGAGATCAGTAGAAGGTCTACGTAGGACAACACTTTATAAATCCAGGTAATATAAGACAAGATAACCCTTCATAAATCCCCAGGTTGGAACATTTAAGTCTTACAGCAGCAGAGAGAAAGACAGACTGTATATATATATCTACCCTACATGGCTAATAAGTAATGAAAGCTAGACCGTGTGTGGTAAGTAAAGTGAACTGCCTCACCCACCTCTACATCCACACCAGGAAGTGACATCACTGCCATGCCTACTTGCACGTCCACACCAGGAAGTGATATCACTTCTATCTGTTGTTTACTGTTGTTGTTGTTGTTATTGTCAGCAGGATTCTTTCTGCTGTGAATTTGGAAATAAAGATGATTAGATTTGACTAACCCTGTTTGTCTGTGTTGAACACAGCATGCTGTTCTGTTACTGAAGGACTGACATTTGTTGTGTCTATTCCAATATCTAATGATGGTATACAATGACACAAGTCTGTGTTCTAGAAAGAGTGGTCTGGAGTCGCAGAGGTCCGATAATATCAGCTTTAATGCAGCAGTTGGAAATCAACAAGTACAGAGCTCTGGGGCTGTCTACGTTTCCCTACCCGCAACAGAGTTTGGGCTGGTTCCCGAAGTCCAACTGGCTATCTGTCCCTGCCCCAGCATACATTATACAGTGCAATTCAAACAGAGAGAGGAAATGAGGGTTGCGCTTTCTCATGCATCAGGGAGTTGTTCTTGCCGGCGCGTCCCACCTGCTCGGGTGCCGTCTCAGCCCTGTTTCAAGGTTGCTTCTGGAATGGAGAGATTAAGACACAAAATACAGCCTGTTCCCCACACCCTGTGTGAGAACCAATTTTTAAGCCTAAGCAAACTTCTAAGTTCATAAGACATAACTTTAATAAGCCCAATATATAATTTTTATAGACACAAAATATTCTTTAAGACATGCATTCTTTATAGATTCGTATGAACATTGTTCCTGTTGCTATATTCACTAGTGCACAGTGCCGTGATGCATTCGGTGATTAAGATGCCACAAATATTAATAACTGAAATTATAGAGAGAGCCGTGCCCGTGATGCAGCTAGTGATTACAGTTCTAGAATTGTACTGTAATGTATTATACATTCTTTATTACCCAGCATACACCTGGGCTGTTCTGTTACCCAGCATGCACCTGGTGAGACTGGAGCATT
This sequence comes from Hypomesus transpacificus, assembly GCF_021917145.1. Classification (NCBI taxonomy): domain Eukaryota; kingdom Metazoa; phylum Chordata; class Actinopteri; order Osmeriformes; family Osmeridae; genus Hypomesus; species Hypomesus transpacificus. The sequence goes on from NC_061078.1 coordinate 555,688, forward strand.
AGTGGAACAATAGAGGGTCAGTGTTGGATATAGCTGAACCCTACACCAGAGATAACAGCCTGTTAATAAACTACAGAGATAACACACTCACACACACCTCCATACACACACCTCACACACACCTCCATACACACACCTCACACACACATACACCTCACACACACACCTCCATACACACACTTTCCCAGTTTCCTCTCCTCTGTGGAGGTCAGAGTCAGACTGAGTTCAACATGAAGCTGCTGCTGCTGTTCTTGCTGGCGGGGAAGACGATCTGTGTGTGTGTGTCTGTCTCCTCCGACACACACTCCGACACACTCTCCGACACACACTCGGAGAGGGGGGGGGGCTCCGTTGGGGAGGACGGGGTTCTACAGTTGAACAGAGGAAACTTCAAACAAGCTCTGAAACACCACAAACAGCTGCTGGTGCACTTTTGTAAGTAGTCACACCCTCACACACTCACACACACTCACACACAAACACACACACACTCTCACACAAGCATTGCGTGTATGGTGTGTGTATGGTGTGTGTATGGTGTGTGTGTGTATGGTGTGTGTGGTGTGTTTGTATGGTGTGTGTGTATGGTGTGTGTGTGGTGTGTGTATGGTGTGTGTGGTGTGTGTGCATGGTGTGTGTATGGTGTGTGTGTATGGTGTGTGTGTATGGTGTGTGTGTATGGTGTGAGTGGGGTGTGTGTGTATGGTGTGTGTATGGTGTGAGTGGGGTGTGTGTGTATGGTGTGTGTATGGTGTGAGTGGGGTGTGTGTGTATGGTGTGTGTATGGTGTGTGTGTATGGTGTGTGTGTATGGTGTGAGTGGGGTGTGTGTGTATGGTGTGTGTATGGTGTGTGTGTGTATGGTGTGTGTGTATGGTGTGAGTGGGGTGTGTGTGTATGGTGTGTGTATGGTGTGAGTGGGGTGTGTGTGTGTATGGTGTGTGTATGGTGTGTGTGCATGGTGTGTGTGTATGGTGTGTGTATGGTGTGTGTGGTGTGTGTGTATGGTGTGTGTGTATGGTGTGTGTGGTGTGTGTGCATGGTGTGTGTGTATGGTGTGTGTGTATGGTGTGTGTGTATGGTGTGTATGGTGTGTGTGCATGGTGTGTGTATGGTGTGTGTGTATGGTGTGTGTGTATGGTGTATGTGTATGGTGTGTGTGTATGGTGTGTGTGTATGGTGTGTGTGTATGGTGTGTGTGTATGGTGTATGTGTATGGTGTGTGTGTATGGTGTGTGTGTATGGTGTATGTGTATGGTGTGTGTGTATGGTGTGTGTATGGTGTGTGTGCATGGTGTGTGTATGGTGTGTATGGTGTGTGTGTATGGTGTGTGTGTATGGTGTGTGTGTATGGTGTGTGTATGGTGTGTGTGCATGGTGTGTGTATGGTGTGTATGGTGTGTATGGTGTGTGTAGTCGCTCCTCTGTCAGGGGAAGGCCAGCGGGTGGCAGCAGAGTTCCGAGCCGCAGCACTGCAGCTGCAGAGGTCGGAGGTCAAGCTAGGTGTGGTCGACGTCTCCAAGGAGAAGGAGCTGGCTCGTGAGCTCAACGCCACAGCCCCACCCTCACTCAGGCTCTACCAATCAGGAGACAGAGACAAAGTCACACCCTTCCCAGGTACACACACACATGCACACACACACCAACATGGAGACCACATACACACACATTTACACACCACTCACACACACACACATCACACACAGTCAGTCATGTAACCTCTCTCATGCACCCATTTCTCCTGTTATGTGATTGTTCAGGACTGCAGACTGCTGCCTCCATTGTGACCTGGCTAAAGAGGAGGGCGGGGCCTTCAGCTGACCTCATCACTGATCTTAGCCAATCAGATCGTCTAACAGACTTGGAGGGGCTTGTGGTCCTGGGACTGTTCAAGGTGATTGGCCGCTTGATTCTTACCGTCTTCCAAGTCACTTCTGAAGGCTGTGTGATGGAGCTTCTGTGTGTGGTGTGTATGGTGTGGTGATAGTGTGTGTGTGGTGTATAGTGTGGTGATAGTGTGTGTGTGGTGTGTATGGTGTGGTGATAGTGTGTGTGTGGTATGTATGGTGTGGTGATAGTGTGTGTGTGGTGTATGGTGTGGTGATAGTGTGTGTGTGGTGTGTATGGTGTGGTGATAGTGTGTGTGTGGTGTATGGTGTGGTGATAGTGTGTGTGTGGTGTATGGTGTGGTGATAGTGTGTGTGTGGTGTGTATGGTGTGGTGATAGTGTGTGTGTGGTGTGTATGGTGTGGTGATAGTGTGTGTGTGGTGTATAGTGTGGTGATAGTGTGTGTGTGGTGTGTATGGTGTGGTGATAGTGTGTGTGTGGTGTATAGTGTGGTGATAGTGTGTGTGTGGTGTGTATGGTGTGGTGATAGTGTGTGTGTGGTGTGTATGGTGTGGTGATAGTGTGTGTGTGGTGTATGGTGTGGTGATAGTGTGTGTGTGGTGTGTATGGTGTGGTGATAGTGTGTGTGTGGTGTGTATGGTGTGGTGATAGTGTGTGTGTGGTGTGTATGGTGTGGTGATAGTGTGTGTGTGGTGTATAGTGTGGTGATAGTGTATGTGTGGTGTGTATGGTGTGGTTATTATGTGTGTGTGTGGTGTGTATAGTGTGTCATAGTGTCTATAGTGTTATAGTATAGGTGTTAATGTGTGTGCTGTGTGCAGGATCTCCAGCAGGGGGCAGTGCCGGTGTTAATGTGTGTGCTGTGTGCAGGATCTCCAGCAGGGGGCAGTGCAGGTGTTCTACGCTGCAGCAATAGACTTGCCAGACCTCTTCTTCTACGTCAGCAGCTCTCAGAGCTTCTACAGGAAGTACAACATCATCAACCAGGAAGCGGTGCTGCTGTTGAAACAGGTCTGTCACATGACTAGGTCACATGATTCATTATACAAGTAGAGATATAATGGCTCCAACCTCAAAATCAGATTGACTGATGGCCATGGTATGTTGGTGATAAATCATAAGTAACACCTCTTCACAGTTCTATTAAAGATATCTTGTACAGACAAATGCATCAGTCTTTGTGTGTAAATGTGTGTATTGTGTGTGTGTCTGTGTGCGTGTATGTATGCGTACGTGTGTGTGTGATGTGTGTGGTGTGCGTGTGCGTGTGTGTGTAGTCTGAGTTGCAGCAGGTGTATGACATGAGCAGTCAGACATCTAAAGAGGAGTTGATTCTCTTCATCACTGTTCACCAGATGGACCTGGTCACTGAGTACACTGGACAGGTACACACACACTCACACCAGACAGGTACACACACTCACACTGCTAGTGTAGCCAGAATCCTATTTGGGGGGGGTCTCATCTTAAAATTATATATACATACAATATCATGTATATATATTTGTTTAACATATATATATTATATATATGTATATGACAATATTATAATATAAAATAATAATATATGCAGTATTAAAACATTACAAATATAATTATATTAAGATAACCCTGACCCTAACATTCAATTCAATTACATTTATTTGATCAAGAGGGACAGTGTAAATTTATGAACATTAAAATGTAAATGCCCCCAATTATAGCCAAAAGGCTAGTTTCCGTTGGCAGTCCCTCTGCCAAAGTGAAAAAAGAGACAAGACATGCAACAAAAAAAAGGCATTAAGTTAAAATATATCACACATCAAATCTCAATACACAAAGAAGAATGGGTATAAGAACAACAAGTGGTAAAACATAATTCTACTGCTTACCCACTAATGGTCACATTTTTGGTTGATTATCAACCAATGTTTTGAGATTTATTTTAAAGCAGTTGAACAAGGTTGATTCTCTAATGTTCTGTGCGAGACAGTGCCCTTCCCGGACTGACCTGACAGAACAAAACGACTGTCCAAATACACTTTTTTTAAAGGAAACTCAGTCTCCTCTTGCTGCCCCTCGAGTGGCACTGGTTGCTGCTGTTCTAAACTTGACTAGGCTTCATAGTGGTGGGGGGGGCAGGTTAAAGAGCATCTGCTAAATGATTAAATGTAAATGTAAACCGTATTCTTAAATGTGATTAGGTTGTCCCAACTTAAAAGTCTGCACTTATGGAGGACTGAACAGTGATGGTGTGATTTACATTTACATTCATTCATTTAGCAGGCGCTTTTATCCAAAGCGACTTCCAAGAGAGAGCTTTACAAAGTGCATAGGTCACTGATCATAACAACGAGGTAGCCCCAAAACATTGCCAGTAGCCAAAACATGAAGCACATATTGTGAACAACCAAAATAAGTGCCAAAGGGAAGAACCACAAGAGCATGTAGTTAAACAAGTTTAAGATTTAGTTTTTTTGTCAAGTATTTTGAGAGCCTGTTTGTAAAGAGACATGACCGGTTTAAGGGTAGTGGAGTTGGCAGTAGACCAGGGGTCTCATTTACAAAACTGTGCGTAGGATTCTTACTAAAAGTGTACGTACGCCCAAAAGCCTAAAATGGCGTACGCACACAAAAATGCAGATTTATAAAACCGTGCGTACGCACACCTGTACGCAATGTTCCCTTTATATATCACAGATTACCCACAAGTGTGCATACGTAAATCTGCATTTTACCCCGCCCTGAACACACATGCTAATCCAGTATATTAATGATCCTGGCATGCGATTGTTTTTAACGGTGAATCATGGCGCATGACAACTTTTCAGACACTGTTAGCCTATTGGCGGAGGCCCGAAAACCACATTATTTGGTGGCCGGTGGATCACCAATAAAAAAAACAGTGCGAGTGGTTTTAACTGTGCCAGTGATACCGCGAGTCGGGATAAAAATTGGAAACAAAAGCGTTTTGGTATGAACAGTAATTATGGACTGATAACGAGGACGTAGAGTGTAGCGAATGCGCGGGAGCTTAACTTTATTTCCAGTTTTTGACATATGATGATAAATGCACAATATTCAAAAAATACATTTAGTTATACACTGTGTTCAGCAGTTATCTAAAGGTAGCATATGTGATGTTATCCTGTATTCCATGCAGTCGGGGAATCTCCCCCTCCTGCACTCCCGTAGTGGACAATCTGATGGTAAGGAAGCGCTGAATTTTGATTTCAAATTTGAGTTGGATTGTACAAGGTTTTTATGGAACAATTATCACTCAATACAAGCGCAAATAACACTGCTGGATTTAATCTTCATGATAATGATGAAATCGAGTGAAAAAAACAAGTTTGAGAAAAAAAACAAAATATATAAATATTACGAGTAGAATCGTTCTTCCCACATTTACTTTATGCAGTCTGTCTGACTACAGTATGGTCATCTGCGTCGCCAATTCCAACTGTTTCGAAAATGTGCGTAGGCCTACGGGAGGGTCAGAGTTTGCGTGGAGGACCGCACATTCTACCGTCAAGTTAGTTTTTTATAAATCACAACCTTTGCGTGGAAAGTGGCGTACGCACATTTTCATCCCTGTTTTGTGTGTACGTAAGCTTTATAAATGAGACCCCTGGTGGGTAAGCAGTAGTTAATGTGAGATAACATAACTCTAACCTAACCCTAACCTAACTAAATCGAACCACACACACAATCTCACAGGCTGATGTTTCCTCCAGACTGCAGCTCAGATCTTGTCCTCTCCGGTTCTAAGCCACGCCCTCCTGTTTGTCAACAAGAGCTCCGACGACTTCTCCCATCTCCAGGCGGCCTTCAGTGCCGCTGCTGCCCCCTTCAGGGGGAAGGTAGGTACTGCACTCACACACCTAAACCCCCAAACTAACCCTAATAACTGGAACTAACCCTAATCTAGCCCTGTTCATTTTCACTTCTGTACCACCTCCCAAACTACAGAAGCACGAACCCTAACACTATATTTGTCTGAACCATATGTGTGTGTGTAGCTGCTGTTCGTGCTGGTGGATGTGGACGAGCCCAGGAACGGCAGGATGTTGGAGTACTTCCGTGTTCGAGACGTGGAGGCTCCCCTGCTGCGATTGGTCAACCTGACAGACCATGTGACCTACCAGCTCCCCTCTGACACGCTGGACACGCCCACCATCACACACTTCTGCCAGTCATACCTGGAGGGCAAGGCCAAGGTACACACAGACACACACACACACACACACATACACACTTCTACATTCACAAGCAAGTAACATGTGTGTATGTGGTGTGTGTGTACGTGTGTGTCTGCATGTGGTGTGTGTGTTTATGGTGTGTGTAGCCCCGCCTGCAGAGCGAGCCAGCTCCAGCTGACTGGGACCAGCGTCTGGTGAAGGAGCTGGTGGGCTCTAACCTGGAGAGAGTCGCCTTCAACCCAGACAAGACTGTCTTCATCCTGTTCTGTGGGGACACACACTCTTACACACATACACAAACACACTTACACCCACACACCCACATACTCTTACTCACACAAACACTCACACTCTTACATACACACACACACTCTCACATACACATATGCACACACACTGTTACCATACACACTGACATACACACATACATACACATACATACTCATCATGCTCTCTGTTGCAGATCTGCCCTACAGCCAGAGGAGTCGCTCTCTTTTCCTGTTGTGGGAGGAGCTTGGTACGGCCTTCCTGTCCAGAGACGATGTGGTCATCGCCCGCATCGACACGTCATCCAATGACATTAATCTGTCTCTGCAGGAGCCAAGCCCCGCCCTGATCCTCTTCCCCGCCCTTCACGCAGAGAGGGTCGGTACACCGTCTGTGTGTGTGAGAGAGAGGATGGGTGTGTATGTAAGTGTGTGTGTGTGTGAGAGGTAACAGTATGTGTATTTTTCCAGGTGGTGATCTACAGAGGAAAGAGGACTCTGGAGGAGCTGAGGGGCTTTCTGGAGAGAGAGATGGAGAAGGCCAGCAGAGACAGAATCGAGGTTGGAACTCTGAACCAGCAGCTTTCATGGACACAGACCACATTACGTGTATTAGATGTATTTGACTCTAACGCACAATGTGCGTGTGCGTGTACGTGTGTGTGTGTGCGTGTCTGTGTACATGTGTGTTTCTATGTGTGTGTTTGTGTCCAGGAAGAACAGGAGAGGAAGGAGTACATTGAAGCACAGAAGGCAGCAGAGATCAAGGAAGAACTTTAGTATGGATCTTTAGCAGGGTGTAGTAGATATTAAACCCTGTTTCCAAGCGTCCATCTCATTGTCTCATTGTGTCCTTTGAGAGACATCACACCTTGTTAGATAAAAAATAAATAATAATCTCAAGTCTGGTGGTCATTACTGTTATTGGGGTGTGCTTGCCTTCGGCGAGCACAAACCATTGTTATCTCACATATGTATTTATTATTATTATTGTTTATTTTCGTGCCCCTAAGGTTCAGTCAATATTTGAACTACATAGACAACGTTGGTGTCAAAATGTTCGTCTTGGTCACGATTGCGTTGCTTCTATTCGGATTTACGTTCCGTTGCACAGTTTAGGAGGTTACAACGTTTTTGTGGCAAAAAAGTGCATTCTGTCAACGAAGGGTACTCACTAGCCTACGTCACTACGTCAGCACACGTTAGCAACGACGCATGGATACAAGGTGATAGAGACGTTCTAGCACGCAAGTTGAAGCTTGGATTATGAGTGAAAAATACCACCCCCAAAAAATTCTCAACCATTGGACTTTGTTGAGAAAGCATTTTCGAGTGGAACTGCAATCTCGGATTTTTGATTAAGGTCGTGAAAGTCTTAATTTGAGCGAGTGCGGGTTGCCCGTGAGACCGCCTAGTCTTTTAAGCGGCAGCCATGCTAGTAGTATTTTCGTAATTTTATAGTTCCATTTTACACGAAAAACCAGAAAGAGGGAAATGTTATGACGATATGACTATTGTGAAGACAGCCAGGTGGTGACATTTTAATGTAGGTTGCTGTAAAAACTTTGATTTGTTTGCTACGTGAGAGCCCCGTCAGCCTCCATGGACGATTGCGGCAGCTGTTGTCGATCTGCGTCTGATGAGTATTTTCTTAATTTCGTACCAGGGTCAATTCTACATCTAAATGGAGAGCAGTGTTTGAAAGTTGTGGCGATTGTGAAGACAGCCAGCGGGTCAGCATATTTCTGTGATTTGTGTAAAACTTGGAATTTGAGGGAGACCGCATCTTGTTTTGACGTTAGCCTCTGAGTCACAGACTCGGCTCGCCCACGGGCAATCAGTAGAAGTAGACCAAGCAGTGGTTCTCAATCCTGGTCATCGGGACCCCCTGCCCTGCACGTTTTAGATGTTTCCCTCCTCAAACACACCTGATTCAAATTAATGGGTCGTTATCAGGCCCATTTATTTGAATCAGGTGTGTTGGAGCAGGGAAATATCTAAAACATGCTCTCAAAAGAAACATTCTCATTTCTGGCGCTTTCAAACAATCAATGAAGTGTGGCTAGCAACAGCAGCTAGCTTGCCTCTAGCAAACTGCTTTTGAATTAGCCACGTCCCCCTAAATTAATATAAAACTTTTTTACGTTTTGGGGGGCTTATTTTCAGTTAGCAGACGGTACTGTTTGAATCGCAATTCAATCTGAAATACTGCCAGTGACAACGTTGTTACAGTAGCTTGTTTCAAAGGGTGTTCGCTTGTTTCAAAGGGTGTTCTTAATGAACGATGCAATATGAGTAGGCTAAATGCTTGAAAATATCACTAGAAGGGAAAACGGACCCACATGTAACCGACGCAAGCAAGCACACCCTACAATTTCCCCAGAAATTGTACCCTCTCTAGTTCATGTGTAGTTTGACAAGAGCAGACCAGTCTAGACCAGAACATACCAGACCAGTCTAGTCCAGACCAGACCAGACCATCCTAGTTTAGACCAGATCAGTGGACACTAGATTAGAACCAGGATGAAGCACTGAGGGTTCTAGAATGTCTGCAAATCAGAACTGTCATGATTTTGTGTTCTACATTTTGACCCAGATGCCTGTCCCCTTAAATCCAAATTAACTTGATACCAGGGGTATATACACACACACACACGCCCTGTCCTACACACATGGATTTATTTAAAGATCAGTTTAATCACAAATGTTCTTTTAAAGGGGTAATTGATTGCAAAATTGGTCATTGATCTGATTTTACCTTGTCATAGTTGAATAAAGACAGTTCAGTGGGTAAAATGAACATACAGTGAACCTCAAAGTTCATTGACACCTCTTTCCTATCTAAATCTCACAACTTGAAACTGCAACTGTAAAACGATCGGTTTCGAAAAAGCTGAATTTGTGACATCACAAATGTAGCATCACCTTTGTCACGCCCCAACATTTACATACAAACCAGCCTTCTGGAGTTCTGGCCCAGGATCTCAGACACTAGGTTAGCTCCGCGCTGCTCTGTGTACTTCCACAGGAAATACAAAGGAGAAAGTTTGGAAGTTTTTAAAGGATATTGAAAATGGACCATCGTAAATGCAGTGTTTCAGGCTGGACAGGGAATGCTGACACTTTTCATAGTCTTCCTAAGGAACCAAACACTCGACGGGCTGTGATGTTTGTCTATGAGAAGATCCCTGTGCAGTTTGAAACTCTATTACACATTTGCTCAAACCATTTCACCGAGGACAGTTTTGAAAACCTGGGACAATGTAAAGCAGGATTTGCTATGAAGCTGTTGCTGAAAAGAGGTGCTGTTCCGACCTTGTGTTCATCACAACTGCAAGCTGTGATATGATGTTGTCGCAACAGTTATTATCAATGCTAACGTTTCCTGCCTGTATCTAGCATCGGTAGAATGTGTGATGATTTAGTTTATTGGCAATGGGGCTAACGTACGTTGTTTCATGTTCCTGACTGTGCTTACTTCAAATAAATAACCTGTGTTGTCATGTAAATCTACAATTCAAGATGCATGTTTGTCCAGATCAATTTTTCAGCAAGATAGCTAAAGCTAACTGAAGCTGAGTTGAATCACGATAGTTTGTTTGCTAAGCTGTAGTGCTAACGTACCCACTTAAGGCAATCCTGTTTGCTTCGACAACAGAAGTGGAAACAACTAACATAATAATTTCAAATGATATCTAGTCAATCTGTTGAAAACAGTGTTGTGTTGACACAATAGATGTATTTGTACGTTTTTGTTTCAAGTCTCCACTTTCGGTGTTTCAGTGAGTGTTGTTGGCTGTGTTGCGTCTTTGCTCTGCAGCTTCACTTGTTGTAAACCAACCAATCAGCGCGCAGCTTATCTATATATTAATGAGCATACCATAAAAGGAGAAAACCTAGCGTTTTTCCCGGGACAATTTCACAGGAAGCATCAGGGGAAATAGAACAGCACCCGGTCCATACCCTATTCCGAGACCTTAAGGAACAGTGTGAAATACCCCAAAAACCCAGTCAATGACCCCTTTAAACACTTATTAATTTCAAAACTACTGTTCCACACTTATCTACAAATACCTCAATTATAAAGTGTTGTTTTATTGGTTTGGGTTATATTATAGTTATGTTAGGGTTATATTATAGTTATGTTAGGGTTATGTAACGTTTAGCCGTATCTGCACTGGAATTGCAATACAAAAATGTGCATCTACTCACAGAGTATGAAAAGAATGTAAATAAGCATGACATTTATATTTGGAAAACTGGCTCACATAACCAGTTCACTGGAAATACGATTTGTCAAATTTCCTCGTAAAGTGTTAAAAAAGAGACGTTTGGTGAAAGTTAGGTTTGACCTCAGAAATCCCAATATGGAAATTCTGCTTGGTTTTTCTTTTTTATATTTTATAACGTGTGTATGTATGTTACAGTTATGTTAGAATTGATTGCAGTACAATTTGATAGTAAGAAATATACCGCCCCCCCCGTCCCCCCCATATAATTGAGTTCCATTATATACAGTGCCCTCCAAAAGTATTGGAACAGTGAGGCCAATTCCTTTATTTTTGCTGTAGACTGAAAACATTTGGGCTTGACATCAAACGATGAATGTGAAACCAGAGATCAACGTTTCAGCTTTTATTTCCAGGTATTTACATCAGGATCTGATGCACAAATTAGAAAATATCACCTTTTTGTTCGAACCCACCCATTTGTCACGTGAGCAAAAGTATTGGAACATGTGACTGACAGGTGTGTTTTGTTGCCCAGGTGTGTCCTATTACATACATTATTCAATCAATAAATACCACTGAATGTCTACACTCAGGTTCAGATTGGGTAAGATAGGTTTTGTCTATGCAGACTGTATTCAGAGGTGAAAACAACATGAAAACCAGAGCGCTGTCTTTGGGTGAAAAACAAGCAATTGTGAGTCTTAGAGAAGATGGAAAATCAATCAGAGCCATTGCAGAAACATTGGCCATAGCCAGTACAACCATTTGGAATGTCCTGAAGAAGAAGAAAACTACTGGTGTACTAAGTAACAGACGTCGAACAGGTAGACCAAGGAAAACATCAGCAGTTGATGACAGAAACATTGTGAGAGCTGTAAAGAAAGACCCTAAAACAACTGTTAGTGAGATCAGCAACAACCTCCAGATGGCAGGAGTGAAGGTATCACTATCTACTGTTCGCAGAAGACTTCATGAACAAAAGTACAAGGGCTACACCAGAAGATGCAAACCACTCATTAGCAAGAAGAATAGGAAGGCCAGGCTGGAATTTGCCAAAAAGTACAGAGATGAACCTCAAAAATTCTGGGACAAAGTTTTATGGACTGATGAGACAAAGATTAACTTTTACCAAAGTGATGGAAAGGCTAAAGTTTGGAGAAAGAAAGGAACTGCTCATGATCCCAAACACACAAGCTCATCTGTGAAACACGGTGGAGGTAATGTCATGGCTTGGGCTTGCATGGCTTCTTCTGGGACGGGCTCATTAATCTTCATTGAGGATGTAACACATGATGGCAGCAGCAAAATGAACTCGGAAGTCTACAGAAACATTTTGTCTGCCAATTTAAGGAAAGATGCAACCAAACTGATTGGCAGAGCCTTCATCATGCAGCAAGATAACGACCCAAAACACACTGCCAAAACAACAAAGGAGTTCATCAGGGGCAAGAAATGAAAGGTATTAGACTGGCCAAGTCAATCTCCAGACTTAAACCCTATAGAGCATGCATTTTACCTGCTTAAGAGGAGACTGAAGGGAGGAACCCCACAAAACAAACAACAACTGAAAGAGGCTGCAGTGAAAGCCTGGGAAAGCATCAAAAAGGAAGAATGCAAAAGTTTGGTGACGTCAATGGGTCACAGACTTGCTGCAGTTATTGAAAGCAAAGGATTTGCAACTAAATATTAAGTCTTATTCACTTAAATATGTTTTAAGTATATCTGTTCCAATACTTTTGATCACATGACAAATGGGTGGATTCAAACAAAATGTGATATTTTCTTAGTTGTGCATCAGATCCTGATGTAAATACCTGGAAATAAAAGCTGAAACGTTGATCTCTGGTCTCACGTTCATTATTTGATGTCAAGCCCAAATGTTTTCAGTCTACAGCAAAAATAAAGGAATTCGCCTCACTGTTCCAATACTTTTGGAGGGCACTGTAGCTATTTCGCTTGCAACAGCTCTGTACCTCTGTTGGTCGACTGTACTACAGCATACATGCCCAGTAAACCCTTGCTCCCCTCATTAAAGAGGAGATACTATACTAAATAAAGTTTGTTATACAAATTATATAAAACTCTGTAGATTGGGTGTATGGCTAGGGTTATGGTGGTCATTTACATTTGGTTTCAATAAACCCTAATTTACAGAAAACGCAGTAGTTTTGATAGGCAGTAGGTGCGATCTCTAAAACATACCATGTCATAAAATAAGTGATGATGGTCTCTTCCTGCTCCCGCAGTCCCTGCACGGGGCAGGTTTCTGATTATCACTAAGCCCTGGTGACTGGTGGACACACTCATATAGCATACACCCGCGCATATCCATAC
>NC_061078.1:568648-618648 GCF_021917145.1 Hypomesus transpacificus
TGGTGTGTGTGTGTCAGGTTTTGGAGCAGCACACTGACGGGAGATGGAAGGGTTGTATCCATGACAACCGGACAGGAAATGACCGTGTGGGCTACTTCCCATCCAACATGGTGGAGGTGATCAAGAGGGCAGGTGACCAATCACGTCGCGGCAGAAGTGTGGATGTGAGAGAGAGAGTTTATGAGAGTTTTAGCAGGAGCAAAACTCCACCAGTCACAACCTTGATCTCCATAGCCCCCCCCGGCTCTCCCCCGGCTCTCCCCCCGGCTCTTCCCCCGGCTTTCCCCCGGCTCTCCCCCCCCTCCCCCTCCCCCCCTCCCTCCCTCCCTCCCTCTCCTCCTACAGTTCCTGGCTCTGCCGCTATTCAGTTTGCATGGTTCGCCTCTATGCTTCATGTTAGATTACATTGTTTTTGCTTCGTAAGTTCTTCATTCTAAATTTGTATTTTATCTTCTAATATTAGTTGTATTTTAACTCACATTAATTTATACTTTCATAGTTTATGATTTCTTACATAAATTATTATGTTCATCAGTTTTTTTCTTTAAAATCCGTTTATGTTTTCTTAAGTGTTAGTTTATATTTTGACTGACTTGTGTTTGGGTTGTTGTCGTTTGCCTTTCCTCTTCCTGGTCCACACATAGGCCACACCCCCTCCCCACAGAGCCACACCCTCCTGTTGCGTAGACCCGCCCCCTCCCCTTGCCCTGCCCTCCCTGTCAACGGCCACGCCTCTCATTTCTTTCCTCTTCCTACTTCTCCTGAAACTCACTCCTTCACTCAGACTCCTCTGTTCTCCTCCTTTGGCTATGCTACACTTCCTCTCCCCCCCCTCCTCTCTTCCCCTCTGTCACCCCTGCCCCTCCCCTCTCCACCCCTCCTCCCCCTGCCCCTCTTCTCTCCACGAATCAGGAGCAGCACAGTCAGACAGGTACCTAGCAACCATCTGATCTTATTAACATAAAGTAACATCAGTTATGGCAACAACATATTACATCATCCCGCCCACCAGCATAAGAGCCAATAGCATCCCACCACCCAGAAGACAATAGTGTCATTCCACCCAGCAGACCACCAGACCAGTTACCCTGACTACCAGACTACCAGACCAGTTACCCTAACTACCAGACTACCAGACCAGTTACCCTGACTACCAGACTACCAGACCTGTTACCCTGGCTACCAGACTACCAGGGAGTCAGGTGGCTGAGCGGTTAGGAATCGGGCTAGTAATCGGAAAGTTGCCAGTTCGATTCCCGGCCGTTCCAAATGATGTGTCCTTGGGCAAGGCACTTCACCCTACTTGCCTCGGGGGAATGTCCCTGTACTTATTGTAAGTCGCTTTGGATAAGAGCGTCTGCTAAATGTAACACTAACACTACCAGACCTGTTACCCTGGCTACCACACTATCAGACCACCAGACTTAATACCCTGGCTACCAGACTACCAGACCTGTTACCCTGACTACCACACTATCAGACCACCAGACCAGTTACCCTGACTACCAGACCACCAGACCTGTTACCCTGACTACCAGACCTGTTACCCTGGCTACCAGACTACCAGACCTGTTACCCTGACTACCACACTATCAGACCACCAGACCAGTTATTCTGACTACCAGACCTGTTACCCTGACTACCACACTATGAGACCAACAGACCAGTTACTCTGACTACCAGACCACCAGACCTGTTACCCTGACTACCAGACCTGTTACCCTGGCTACCAGACTACCAGACCTGTTACCCTGACTACCACACTATCAGACCACCAGACCAAGTACTCTGACTACCAGACTACCAGACCAGTTACCCTGACTACCAGACCTGTTATCCTGACTACCACACTATGAGACCACCAGACCAGTTACTCTGACTACCAGACCTGTTACCCTGACTACCACACTATCAGACCACCAGACCAGTTACTCTGACTACCAGACTACCAGACCTGTTACCCTGACTACCACACTATCAGACCACCAGACCAGTTACTCTGACTACCAGACTACCAGACCTGTTACCCTGACTACCACCCTATCAGACCACCAAACCAGTTACTCTGACTACCAAACTACCAGACCAGTTACCCTGACTACCAGACTAGCAGACCTGTTACCCTGATTACCACACTATCAGACCACCAGACCAGTTACTCTGACTACCAGACTACCAGACCAGTTACCCTGACTACCAGACCTGTTACCCAGGCTACCAGACTACCAGACCTGTTACCCTGACTACCACACTATCAGACCACCAGACAAGTTACTTTGACTACCAGACCAGTTACCCTGACTATCAGATTATCAGATTACCAGCCCAGCCAACTGTCAGATCACTCTACAGTTAGAGTTTAAACACTTGAAGACTGCTTCAAGTGGAGGCAGTATCCTGCCTGGTGCATTCTGATTGGCTGCTACTGGCTCTCCAGCACAATCTTTCATGCCATTGGTTCCTTCCCTTCTAGTAGTCTAGTAAGTGAGTGTGTGTGTTACAATTACTTTGTGTGTATGAGTGTGAGTGTATGAGTGTGATGAATGGCTGTGCGTCCTTTCTCATGGGGTTGTTCTGACAGTTATAGCTGTGTGTATGTGTGTGCGGGTGTGCATGTGTGTGTTGGTGTGAGTGTGTGTGTGTATGGTGTGTGTGTGTATGGTGTGTGTTTGTATGGTGTGTGTATGGTGTGTGTGTCCATGTGTGTATGGTGTGTGTGTGTGTGTATGGTGTGTGTGTGTGTGTGTTTGTATGGTGTGTGTATGGTGTGTGTGTCCGTGTGTGTATGGTGTGTGTGTGTATGGTGTGTGTGTGTGTGTGTGTATGGTGTGTGTGTGTGTTTGTATGGTGTGTGTATGGTGTGTGTGTGTATGGTGTGTGTGTATGGTGTGTGTGTGTGTGTTTGTATGGTGTGTGTATGGTGTGTGTGTGTATGGTGTGTGTGTATGGTGTGTGTGTGTGTGTGTTTGTATGGTGAGTGTATGGTGTGTGTGTGTATGGTGTGTTTGTGTGTATGGTGTGTGGGTGTGTTTGTATGGTATGTGTATGGTGTGTGTGTGTATGGTGTGTGTGTGTGTTTGTATGGTGTGTGTATGGTGTGTGTGTGTATGGTGTGTGTGTGTATGGTGTGTGTATGGTGTGTGTATGGTGTGTGTGTGTATGGTGTGTGTATGGTGTGTGTATGGTGTGTGTGTGTATGGTGTGTGTGTGTGCTCCAGGTACGAGGGGCTCCAGCCCCCCGGGCTCCCCCACACTGGGCCAGCAGGGCGGCAGCATTGAGGACATCTGGGTGCTGAGGAAGCCACTGGCAGGTTAGACCCTAGCTAGCTAACCCTAACCCTAGCTAGCTAACCCTAACCCTAACCACACACACACAAACTCTCACACACATATCCATATATGTATATAGTGTGTGCATGTGTATTTATAATGTGTGTGTGTTTATAATATGTGTGTATATATAATATGTGTTGGAAGTCGCTTTGGATAAAAGCGTCTGCTAAATGAATAAATGTAAATGTAATGTGTTGGTGTGAGTGTTACAGGAGGAGACAGGAGTGGCAGTGTGGCCAGTATAGGTAGTGTTCGTTCCACAGGCAGCAGCCAGGCCTCAGGGAACATACAGACGATCAACACGCCTCCCCCCAGCTCACACGCTAGCAACATGCCTCCCCCTAGCTCACACGCAAGCAACATACCTGGCCTCAACACACACGGGCTGAACGCTCCAGGTCTCCATGCACAGGCAGAGGGAGTTAAGGTGTGTTGATTTTCCTGGTTCCTACTTGCCTCTCAGTGTATACTGTACTCTCACTGAACATGTTTACATGGTGTGTGTCCTCTGTAGCTACTGGCTACTGTCTTGTCCCAGTCAGTGAAAGCCAAAGAGCATCTACTGGAGCAGTCACGATCAGTGGAGCAGTCAGCAGGTACACACACACAGACACACACCACACATACACACCACACATACACACACACACACTACACACACATACGCACACACACACACGAAGAGAAACACACCACACCTACATACACACACAGACACAAACACACACACACACAGTCACAAACGCACACACACACACCCTCAATCACTTAAAGTATTTACAACATCTCCTTTCTCCTCCTCTCTCCATCTCTATCTCCTTTCTCCTCCTCTCTCCATCTCTATCTCCTTTATCCTCCTCTGTCCATCGCTATCTCCTTTCTCTCTCTCCTCTCCTCTGTCTCCTCTCCTCTGTCTCCTTCTGTTTCAGCCTCCTGTGCTCAAGAGCAGAGGTCATTTGAACGGAAGGCAGAGGCAGAGGTGGCTGATGGGAAGGTGAGTTCTCCTGCTCTGTGGACTGGCCCATCACCATGGAGACACAGACAGAGCCCCGGCCACCAGGCCCACACTGTGTTCTCTAGAACGAGCTGAGAGAGTGTTCTGTGTTCTAGAACGAGGTAGTTCTAGAGCTGAGAGTGTTCTGTGTTCTAGAACGAGGCAGTTCTAGAGCTGAGAGTGTTGTGTGTTCTAGAATGAGGCAGTTCTAGAGCTGAGAGTGTTCTGTGTTCTAGAACAAGGCAGTTCTAGAGCTGAGAGTGTTCTGTGTTCTAGAACAAGGCAGGTCTAGAGCTGAGAGTGTTCTGTGTTCTAGAACGAGGCAATTCTAGAGCTGAGAGAGTGTTCTGTGTTCTAGAACGAGGCAGTAGTGGCGTGGCTCAGTGAGTTTCAGCTGCAGTTCTACACCACCCACTTCCTCACGGCAGGATATGACCTCCACACCGTTAGCTGCATGAGCCCTGAGGTAAGGTCACCTGACCTCAGCCCTGCTCTCCAGCCCCGCCCCCTGTCTGTCTGTCCAGGCTCCACCCAGCCCAGCTGGCCAATCAGCTATCAGACCACTCCCTGACCTCTGACCCGGATGATGTCATCATAACCCTCCTGTCTGTGTCACCTGACCCTGGTGTGAGTCCTCAGAGATAGCCAATCACCTCTCATTTTGCCTGCATCATTTGTATATATTTGATGCAACCTGTTTTGCATGTGACGAACAACCTGTAGTAGAGTTGGGTGTGTGTGTGTGTGTCTGGGTGTGTGTCGGTATGTGTGTGTGTCTGTGTCTGGGTGTGTGTGTGTGTCTGTAATGTATAACTGTAATGTGCGACTATCGGTGTCTATGTATGTGTGCAAGCGAAAGCAACACATTGTACCTGGGTGTGTAACTATTTACACACCCAGGTACAGGTACATTTATAACTGTCCTCTGCATGTGTGTGCGTGCTTGTGTATGCATGTGTGTTTGCCTGCTTGTGTGTATGTGTGTGAGTGCATGCATGCTTGTGTGTATGTGTGCATGCGTGCCTGTGTGTGTGTGTGTGTGTGTGTGCATGCTTGTGTGTGTGTGCATGCACGTGTGTGTGTGCATGCTTGTGTGTGTGTGCATACCTGCTTGTGTGTGTGCATGCGTGCTTGTGTGTGTGCATGCGTGCTTGGGTGTGTGTGCATGCGTGCTTGTGTGTGTGCATGCGCATGTGTGTGTGCATGCATGCCTGCTTGTGTGTGTGTGCATGCGTGCTTGGGTGTGTGTGCATGCGTGCTTGTGTGTGTGCATGCGCGTGTGCGTGTGCATGCGCGCGTGTGTGTTTGCATGCATGCGCGTGTGTATGTGTACATGTGTGCCTGTGTGTGCATGCGTGTTTGTGTGGTGCATGCGTGCTTGTGTGTGTGTGCATGCGTGCCTGTGTGTGTGTGCACGCGTGCTTGTGTGAGTTAGGATCTGACTGCTATTGGAGTGACTAAGCCAGGACATCGTAAGAAGCTGACAGCTGAGATCAGCAAGTTGCCTTCCACAGAGTGGCTGCCAGAATACCGACCTGTAAGAATTGTACCTAAAACACACGCACAAACCTGTACCTAAAACATACTCAAACCTGCACAGTTACATTCACCATGTATGGGCATGGTACTGTGTGGGAAAAATACTTTGCCTGAAATTGTGTGCATGCGTGTGTATGTGTTCCTGCAGGGCAGCCTGGCAGACTGGCTGTCTCTAATAGGTCTGCACCAGTACTACCAGGCTCTGGTCCAGAACGGCTATGAGAACATGGACTTTGTCTCTGAGCTCAGCTGGGACGACCTCCAGGAGATCGGCATCACCAAGCTGGGTAACTATGACAACAGATAGATACAGCATCTGCAAGCCGGGTAACCATGACAACAGACAGATACAGCATCACCAAGCCGGGTAACTATGACAACAAACAGATACAACATCACCAAGCTGAATAACTATGACAACTGACAGATACAGCATCCCCAAGTTTGGAAACCATGACTACATTTTAGGACTGCATGACCAAGCTTGGTAACTGGTTAACCAAAACTACAGACAGAGAACCATGACTATAGACACAATGATTGGTGTGGATTAGGGTTAACTGGGGCAGGCTACGATGGCTAGACTGATGCTGTGTGTCTCCTAGGTCACCAGAAGAAGCTGATGCTGGCAGTGAGGAGACTGAAGGACCTGCAGACTGGAGACCGTAGCTCCACCCCTCCTCCCTCTCGACCCACCCCCCTTGCCAGGCCCTGCCCAGATACTGCCTCCCCCTCTCACACCCCCCCCCAGACCCCCACCAAGACCCAGTCCTCCTGCCCCAAAGCCAGGCCCCGCCCCTCCATGCAGGCATCTGATTCGTCGGTCCGTGATGGTGGTGTGTCTGTACCCTTGCTGCGCCTGCCTTCGGAGGAGGGGCGCTGCCTGATTGGCTACTCCCTGGAGACTGAAGGCCTCCTGATGCCTGACTCCGCCCCTAGATACGTGTGCCGCAGCAGCTCCACCCAGAGCCCCGCCCCTAACGACGCCACCGTCAACCGCAGCCAATCATCCGTCACGCTGCGTCCACGACGCAAAGGCCGGCCCCCGACCCCGCCCAAGCGCTCCTGCTCCTCCATCTCCGGTGGCGACGGGGAGGGGGAGGGGCTACTGGCGCTGCCGGCCTATCGGGAGAGGCGGGCAAGCGACTGTGGAGGTCTGGCGGGGCGCAGGGAGGGGGGGGCGGGGCTGCAGCGCTCGGAGGGCGCAGGTGGCAGCGTCAGGAGCCTGGCGGCCATGTTGGAAACATCCATGGGGAGCGGAGCCAAAACTCTGCCCAGGAACCTGGGGAGCCACAATGCAACATACCTGCAGGTGTGTGTTTGACTACATGTGTGTGTTTAGCTACATGTGTGTGTGTCTAACTACTCTGGGTGTGTCTGTGCTGTAGGTGAGCCCAGCCCTGCTGCGGCGCCAGGCTGGGTCAGGTGGTCTGGGTTCTGATGAAGACGACGTTCTGAACCGCCGCCGGACCATCAGCGGCCCACTGACTCCTGACCCCACCCCCCAGATCCTGTCTCCACAGCAACCTGCCCAGCCCCGCCCTGAGCCCCGCCCACGCTCCACGGTTGTCACGTCAACAGCAGAGAGCATCACGGATGGCATGGCAACACTGCGCCGCAGACCACGCCCCGTCCCCTGCTCCGGTGGAGAGACAGACACCATCCGGCGACGCCCACGAGGATCTGACCAACCAGAGCCCGGCACACCTCCCAGCAGCCAACCAGAGCCAGAGCAATCAGAGGCCGCCCAGCAAAGCCCCGCCACCCCACAGCAGAACGGGGGCGTGGTCATGAGGCGGCGGCCGGCTACACAGGTGTCTGATAGGCCGGAGCCGGCCAGGGAGAGCTGTGAGTGGATGGAGAGCAGGAAGGCATTGAGACCTACTGTCCCGTCCTCCACCCCCCCCCAGACGAGACAGGACCCCCCCACCCCCACCAGGACTGTCCCCCTGCCTGGCCCAGAGGCCCTGCCTAGCCCGGGTGAGAACACACACACCCTCACACAGACACCCACACACACACCATCACACACATATAACCTCACACACGGACTCAGATTGGAAGGTTGGAATACTTAGCATTTCTTTTTTTTTATGTTCTAAATAACATTTTTTATTTTCTCCATCCTCCCCCCTCCTCCTCCCTCCCCAGGGATTAAGAGAGTCCCTCCCCCCGTCTCCCCCAAACCCGCCCCCCCCCCCACGGCCCCTAAACCAACCAAGGCAGCAGTCGCTTCGCTCACAGCCTCACCCAAACCCTCCTCTCCCATCCCTGCTCCTCCATCCCCCTCCCTGTCTCCTGGTCTCCCTCACGCCTCCCCCTTCCCTGCCCCTTCATCCCCCTCCCCCGCACACACACCCTCCACCCCTGCCTCCACCCCTGGCTCTGCACACCACCCAGTCAAACCCCCCCGTTCCTCCATTGCTGGCCTCTCCATAGACCTGGCCAACCTGAGGGAGGGGGAGGAGAGGGAGGAGAGGGGGAAAGAGGAGAAGGAGAGGGAGGAGAGGAGCAGGGAGGAGGTGCAGAGGAGAGAAGAGATGGAGACTGCAGCTTTTCAGGACATGCAACACAAGATCCAGGATGATGGACACCACGAGTGAGTACACACACGCAGACACCCTCACACACATGCAGACGCACACACAGGTTGACCCACTTCTCTCTGTGTGTAGTTGTCTGTCGCAGGACCATGCTACGTTGCCAGGCAATATCCTGGACGACATCGGCAGCATGTTTGACGACCTGGCGGACCAACTGGATGCCATGCTGGACTAGGAGCCCCACTCCGTGACCCTGACCCCGGCAGGCCTGCCTGGTGGTCTGTAACTGTGCTGGAGAACTACATCCTACACCTGTATCCCTCAATGACCTGGAGGCCACGCACACACAACTTCTGACCTCTAGAGCACAGCCAATCACAGCTCAGCTGTGAGGACTGAAAAGCACAAGCATCTTCCTTTTCCTCATCTTCCTCCTTGAGAGGCTGTCGCACCCATACACACACAAACACACAATAAACCCAGACACACACCAGGGCTGTCGCATGTCTCTTCAGGGACAGACACACACAAACATACAATAAATCCAGACACACACAAAGGACTTGCACAGACAGTGTGTGTTCTTCCTGCCCTCTGTAGTCTCCTGTTCCACTGTCAGTATTGTTGTTGTTGTTTGCTGTTGTCATGGTAGCGTGGGTGTGTGCTGTGTCCCTAACCCTGCCGCTGGCGTATATGGGCCAGTCTCCAGTGTGATTCAGTTAGATATGGTGATGATAGGTATGGTAATATTACTATCTAGACTGACTGCTGTTGATAACCCTATTATATACATATGGAATATTACTAGATAGATTTATTTATGACTGGCTGACTGACTGGCTGACAGGAAATAGTTCCAGAAGGCCCCATCCAGCACAGTCCACCTCTCCTTTCCTCTCCTCTCTTCCCCTCTCCTCTCCTCAGCTCTCCTATCCTCAGCTCTCCTCTCCTCAGCTTTCCTCCCCTCCCCTCTCATCTCCTCCCCTCTCTTCCCCTCTCCTCTCCTCAGCTCTCCTATCCTCAGCTCTCCTCTCCTCAGCTTTCCTCCCCTCCCCTCTCCACTCCTTTCCTCTCCTCTCTTCCCCTCTCCTCTCCTCAGCTCTCCTATCCTCCCCTCTCCTCTCCTCAGCTCTCCTATCCTCAGCTCTCCTCTCCTCAGCTATCCTCCCCTCCCCTCTCCTCAGCTTTCCTCCCCTCTCTTCCCCTCTCCTCCCTCTCCTCTCCTCAGTTCTCCTCCTCCACATCTCTGTGCCTTCAGTGTCTCTTTTGTTTGAGGTTTGTGGTTGTTGTTTATCGTTGTAGGGTTGATCCCTTTATCTGCATCCTCTGCTGCCCCAGAGACACCTTTCATAGACTCACAAATAATTATTTACAAGGCTTTCCACAGACACCATAGGCCCTTCATAGACATAAACTGTCATCATTGATGCTTCATAGACCATTCATTGACCCTTAGATCTTCGTAGACCATTAAGACACTTTCATAGACCCCTAGATCCCTCATCAGCCTCATATGGTTCATACACATCATAGGCCCTTCATAGACTTATGTAGACTGCCTGTATGCCTCATAGAACATTCATAGGCTTCATATCCCTCCAAGGCCCTTCATAGACAGACATAGACCTCCATAGTGAGCTCGTAGCCTACAAACCCAGACCTCTGTCCTCATCAGTATCAGTAGTATTTCAGTAGCTATGGTGACCATTCCTAAACCAGATGGACTATTTCATTTAAGGCTCTTTAAACAGATGCGTGGTTCAGGTACAAAATATTGAATTGAAATCAAAAGTTAAATGTGAATAACATTGAGCCGAGGTTTTGTTGAATGGGTTGTTTGAGTGAGTTGAGTTGTACAGTTGTGACAAGAATAAATGTTTAAATTAAGAAGTTAAGTTGAATCCCATCACTGTCTATGACCAGCGTAATGTAATATTCCAACATTGCGCCTCACATCAGGTTGAATATGTAATATACTGATCCAAGCTCACACCATAGATTGAACATATCATATAATATCCAAGATCACAACTGAGAAGGTCCAGTTCAGTTCAACTGTAGGCTACTGTCATTGAGGTCATTACGAAGACAGACAAAATACAACGTAGACATTAAACATAAGAATACACATATTTTAGAAAAGATGGTAGATGTTCCAACAATGGTTTTGTAGCTTTATGAGGTGAAAATGCTCTCAGAACACTGAAACCTTGATAGACACGATTTGAAACTCCGTAATGTGGAAAGAACAGTTTTGCAAGCTTGTAAAATAAATTTTAACGCTTAGAAAAATAGTCAAATTAGGGTCAATAATAATTTGCTGTCGCAGAAAACGATTTTCAGGAAAAGAAAAAGATTTGCAGGAGCAGAAAAAGATTTGCAGGAGCAGAAAAAAGTGTTTATCCCAAAAAAATAACGGATGCAAAACCCCCACACATCTCCCTAATTTGCCACCCTGGGAGCTGTTGTAGCTGTAGATTAACGTTATTGGCTGACAAAACCGGAAATTCCGTCACAGAACAATTCTCACTATAAAATCCTCCTGTTCGCGGCTTGACTACCTTTTTACCCTCGAAGAACAGAGCATGGCGCTGAACATGAACCCAACGTTAGTTATCGACGCTATGAAGTTTCCCTGGTCGTTACAGCACTGCAGTCAACAAACCACCTATCTAACAAGTTTTCTGGTAAGCAACTAGATATTGGGCGAACTAAGCTAGCTAACTCTAGATGGCTTGCTTTGTGGCCAGTTGCAACCTGGCAATAACAAGCTAAAACATCGTTAGCATTGGACTGTGCTTGCTAGCAGTCTGCAATCACCTTTAACTAACTAACGTGAGAATTAACTTAATGTTTTACAGTTGGAAAAGTTTGTAGTTGTAAGTAGCTGTTTCGGCTGTTGAAGTACATTTTCATGGATCCGTGGGTTTGCCCAAGTTCCATACCCGCGAACGCGTTTCTTAACTTTGTACCACGTGTACTAGTTTGGTGCTGCGCACGTGTTGACCAGTTGCGGCCTCTCTGAACTACTGTTAATCTGTCTAAACAATTGTTGTAAATTTGAGGTTACTATTTTTGATGCCTTGTGTGCTTGCAAATGAGGATACTGTGGCTGGCCCCTATCCAGCCTATAGAAGCATTCAAATGAACAATTTGGACAACAATGCAATGAGCCAGTGATGACAAAACAAAATAACTTTTCTGACACCTACTATGAGAGCCTTGTGCTCCTGATTCTAACTCTGTTCTGAGGCTCTGCACTGAGTACAAGCTCTCCTGTTTGCAGACCTGAAACCTCTAAATCAGTTCTCTCTCACAGATGAAGCAGGCCCATGGTTGAAGCTGATTGGCGAGGGGGAGAGATCATGTGACAGGAAGTGCAGGTACCCCAGCAGTTTTCCTACTTACCTGAACTGTTTGAGCCAGTGATGACAAAACAAAATAACTTTTCTGACACCTTCTATGAGAGCCTTGTGCTCCTGATTCTAACTCTGTTCTGAGGCTCTGCACTGAGTACAAGCTCTCCTGTTTGGAGACCTGAAACCTCTAAATCAGTTCTCTCTCACAGATGAAGCAGGCCCATGGTTGAAGCTGATTGGCGAGGGGGAGAGATCATGTGACAGGAAGTGCAGGTACCCCAGCAGTTTTCCTACTTACCTGAACTGTTTGAGCCAGTGATGACAAAACAAAATAACTTTTCTGACACCTTCTATGAGAGCCTTGTGCTCCTGATTCTAACTCTGTTCTGAGGCTCTGCACTGAGTACAAGCTCTCCTGTTTGGAGACCTGAAACCTCTAAATCAGTTCTCTCTCACAGATGAAGCAGGCCCATGGTTGAAGCTGATTGGCGAGGGGGAGAGATCATGTGACAGGAAGTGCAGGTACCCCAGCAGTTTTCCTACTTACCTGAACTGTTTGAGCCAGTGATGACAAAACAAAATAACTTTTCTGACACCTTCTATGAGAGCCTTGTGCTCCTGATTCTAACTCTGTTCTGAGGCTCTGCACTGCTCACCTAGACCATGACCAGTACAAAATAATCTTAGATCAGCTTTTTTTTGCCAAACTTTCTACTCATGTAACTTGCTACTCTACTCATGTTAAATGAAAAATTATGTTTTTTTTATGATGAATGAACATATTGTAGGTCAAAACAATGATGTTTGACATGTTCCATTCTGGCTGTTTAGGTGTGGTTCCAGAACCGTTGGGTAAAAGACCAATGCTCAGGCGTCCCTCCGCTCCCTGGCAAGCTAAGCGCTGGCAGTCCACAGCTGGCAAGCTAAGCGCTGGCAGTCCACAGCTGGCAAGCTAAGCGCTGGCAGTCCACAGCTGGCAAGCTAAGCGCTGGCAGTCCACAGCTGGCAAGCTAAGCGCTGGCAGTCCACAGCTGGCAAGCTAAGCGCTGGCAGTCCACAGCTGCAAAAATGAAGTTGTTTAAAAGTTCATTAAAATGTTCAAGATTGTAATGGAACCAAACTAACCTATCCTGCCTTTTGAATGTATTGTAAAAGGTAAAGGCTAGCTGTGATGGTATACAGGGTGATGTGTGTTATGCTAACTAATCAAGTTGTGTGATTAAATTAGTGGGTTGGGTCAATGTCTAAAATGCTGGCCCTGACCTCTGGGAGATCATGACTTCATAACTGGATGGAGTTGGGGCATACATAACTACTGTTGCCATGTTAAATCTATCATAGGTGGGATCTTTCTGTCAGTGGAATGACAGAATGCTGACTCAGTGGAATGTAATTTTTTTGGGGGGTGTGTCCTCTTCCAACCTAACTATTTTCCAACAATTGTTCCACATTGCAGCTTTAAATACACTGTATTAATATATTTAATATACACTGTAAATATGCTGAATAAAAGTGAGTTTCTCCAAAGGAGCATTATTTATTACCTGCTTAAGAGTGCAATATTCTAGTCCTAGAAATCCAGCTCCCAACAGCCACCATGCTAGGTTGTAATACTACAGTTTGGGTTGGCAGGTCTGTGTACTGTACTACTGAATACACCATAACTGCTGGGTGGGAGCCGCAAGGTAATGAGCGGTGTTGAAAATCACTTGGAATTTATTGATATATAAAGATTGTCTTTTGCTGTGACATTACATTTAGCACGCATCTGAGCATTAACTGCAAATCTTCTTAAAATGTATTTTAGTTGTAAGAACGGCGTATTAAATAAGCCCTTTGTATCTATGGTTACCACTGAGTTGACGCCTTTCATTGCGACAAGAGGATTTGAATAAGAAAAATGTACAGCACCGGAAAACATTTCCATACAGGTGCGCCCAGCCTCCAGCGGCCCCGTTCCCCTCATCCAGCCCCTCCCCTCGTTTGGCTACCAAAGCAGCAAGAGCGCCCACTGACATCATGCGCATCTCTACCGGAGGAGCGCAAGGGAGTGCCAGAGACAAGAGACGCGGATTGATCTAGCGTGCTAAAGTCTGTTCATTTTGTAGGAGCCCCATCGTTCCCGGTTGTGCTCGAGTCCCCGACGCAAACAACACTGTACCAAGTCGTTTTGCGTGGCCTTCATTTTCCAACAGAACGTGCCGACGATACCAGAATTTACTCTTTTAACGGTAAGACTCCCGCCGCTTCAGTGACCTGTCTAGTTCGTTTATCTGCGGCGCCACGGGCTGCTCTGGTTATGACATGAATGGACGAAGAATTAATATGTCTTTGAACCGTTATCAAATCTGGACTCAGCTTTTGGTACCGACCAACATCCTCTTCGTTAAATAACCGACGCTTAAGCAGCCGAGAGTGTTGAGATGCTGAAGGGGTAACGTCTGTGATGTTGTTTAGCAAAACGTCTAAATGCGAACCACTATTTAGCCACAGTTCAATGTACCGGAGAAGCATGAAAGGATGTTGACGGTAATCTGCATCGATTTAATGGACTGTAGGGGGGGCACGCGCGGCTAGTTATTGATGGTCCTCACTGAGCACGCGGATGCTGATGTGTGACCTAAAAAAGGCACGCGACCCAGTTAGGCCTGCAGGGAGAGAATCTGATCTGGAAAGCGGGAGGGGGATGGAAAGAAGCAGATGAGGCTGTGTGTGTGAAGTACGTAAACCCCAGATCTCTTGTATTGGTGGTGTTGGCGGGTAGCTTTTACGAACAATCATATTTAGTGTGTGATGTGTTTATGTGGTGTTTGTGTGTATATGTGATGTGTGGGTTGATGTGTATATGTGATCTGTGCAGCACCATGGAGGAGCTGGATGTTCCTCAGATGAGGAGGGAGGTGGAGAGTCTTCAGTACCAGCTGTCCATCAGCAGAGAGAAATCCTCCATCACTGTCACAGAGTATGTTTATAGCACCATACCTGACATGTTATATTTATAGCACTGTACTTGTTAGCTGACATGGTTACTTTGCATTGTGCCCTTCTATCCTTATGATCCTTGATCTTCTGCTGTACTGCCTGCATGCAGCATTTCTATGTTGTTTTAGATAAGAGACTGAAGGTGAAAGTTAACCCTGAGTCTGCATGCAGCATTTCTATGTTGTTGTAGATAAGAGACTGAAGGTGAAAGTTAACCCTGAGTCTGCATGTGTCTGCAGGCTGGTCAAGTGGATCGAGGGCTGCGTGTGTGACGACCCGTTCCTGAACCCTGAGCTGATGAGGGCCAACCCCTGGGTGGAAAAGGGCAAGTGTGTGATCCTCTAGGACACACACTCTCAAACACACACACACACTGCTGTTGTACTGTCCTATTTATTTATAAACCTTTTTTGTTTCGATAACAGGCAGTGTGTGTCAATGTGTGAATGAGAGTCACCATCACAATGAGTGTGTGTTGTGCATGTCTATCTCCTGGCAACAGTAGACGTTACTATGGTAATAAATACCCTGACATCACATACAAAAGAGGTCTTTTTATTGGCTGTTTGAACTACAATAAAGATTCACCTGGGAGCTGGTGTGGAGTTTCTATTCACCCTGACAGAAAGTCCACCATCATAGTAGGTGTGTGTGGTGTGTGTGGTGTGTGTGGTGTGTGTGGTGTGTGTGGTGTGTGTGTGTGTGTGGTGTGTGTGGTGTGTGTGGTGTGTGTGGTGTGTGTGTGTGTGGTGTGTGTGGTGTGTGTGGTGTGTGTGTGTGTGTGGTGTGTGTGGTGTGTGTGGTGTGTGTGGTGTGTGTGGTGTGTGTGTGGTGTGTGTGTGGTGTGTGTGGTGTGTGTGGTGTGTGTGGTGTGTGTGGTGTGTGTGGTGTGTGTGGTGTGTGTGTGTGTGTATATATGTGTGTGTGTGTGTGGTGTGTGTATGTGTGTGTATATATGTGTGTGTGTGTGTGTGTGTGTATATATGTGTGTGGTGTGGTGTGTGTGGTGTGTGTGGTGTGTGTGGTGTGTGTGGTGTGTGTGGTGTGTGTGTGTGTGTGGTGTGTGTGTGTGTGTGTGGTGTGTGTGGTGTGTGTGGTGTGTGTGTGTGTGTGGTGTGTGTGGTGTGTGTGGTGTGTGTGGTGTGTGTGTGTGTGTGGTGTGTGTGTGTGTGTGTGGTGTGTGTGTGTGTGTGTGGTGTGTGTGGTGTGTGTGGTGTGTGTGTGTGTGTGTGGTGTATGTGTGTGTGGTGTGTGTGGTGTGTGTGGTGTGTGTGGTGTGTGTGGTGTGTGTGGTGTGTGTGGTGTGTGTGTATATATGTGTGTGGTGTGTGTGGTGTGTGTATATATGTGTGTGGTGTGTGTGTATATATGTGTGTGTGTGGTGTGTGTGGTGTGTGTGGTGTGTGTGGTGTGTGTATATATGTGTGTGTGTGTGGTGTGTGTGGTGTGTGTGTATATATGTGTGTGTGTGGTGTGTGTGGTGTGTGTGGTGTGTGTGGTGTGTGTATATATGTGTGTGTGTGTGGTGTGTGTGGTGTGTGTATATATGTGTGTGTGTGTGGTGTGTGTGGTGTGTGTATATATGTGTGTGTGTGTGGTGTGTGTGGTGTGTGTATATATGTGTGTGTGTGTGGTGTGTGTGGTGTGTGTATATATGTGTGTGTGTGTGTGGTGTGTGTGTGTGGTGTGTGTATATATGTGTGTGTGTGTGGTGTGTGTGGTGTGTGTATATATGTGTGTGTGTGTGTGTGTGTGTGTGTGTGTATGTGTGTATATATGTGTGTGTGTGTGTGGTGTGTGTGTATATATGTGTGTATGTGTGTATATATGTGTGTGGTGTGTGGTGTGTGTGTGGTGTGTGTGTGTGTGCTACAGCAGCTCTCGAATGTGCACGTTGCGCCGGACAGCGTTGGACACGCCCTCGTTGAAGCGGAACCACACGTGGCTGTTCCCCACTGCCGTCCCCATGGCAACCTCCACACACACCTCGTCTGTGGAGAAACACGTTACACAGCAGCAGGATGGTGTGTGAGGGGGTGTGGTGCGAGTGTGTGGTGCGAGTGAAGGTACCTGTAGTTGAGTTCTGCGGGACTGGTTTCTCTTTTGGGACTACAGCTCTACCGAAGAAGTCCACCTCAGGCTGACACACACACACACACACACACACACGCTGAATATAGAAAACCTTGAAATAACATTTAGAACCAGGTCAAATCCCAAATACACACACTAACTCATGAACCTGGTTGGTATAAAAGCTTGAGAGAATGGTGGATTGTTCTCTCCTCTTTCTCTTCCTTCCCTCTGTCCCCTCCACCAACCAAGTGTGGCGTAAGGTGGTACTGGGTAGTGTGTTGTTAGGTAATGGGAGGTTGTGTTGGGCAGTGTAGTGTGTTAGGTGGTGTTGGGGAGTGTAGTGTTAAGTTGTGTTGGTAGTGTGGCGTTATGTAGTATGGTGTTGAGTAGTGTAGTGTTGGATAGTATAGTGTTGGGTATTGTAGTGTTTAGGAGTATAGTGTTCAGTATTGGGTAGTGTAGTTTTTAGGAGTATAGTGTTGGGTACTGTAGTTTTGGGGAGTATAGTGTTGGGTAGTGTAGTGTTGGGGAGTATAAGGTTGGGTAGTGGGTAGTCACCTGGGGAGTCAGAATCGGACTATTACACAGAAGGTTGCCGGTTCGATTCCCGGCCTTGCTAAATGACGTTTCCCTGGAAAATGACGTTTCCCTGGAATGTCTTTGTACTTACTGTAAGTCGCTCTGCTAAATGACTAAATGTAGTGTGATGTTTAGGGAGTATATATATTGGGTAGTGTAGTGTTGGGCAGTAGAGTGTTGGGTATAGGGTTGTGTAGTGTTGGGCTGTATAGTAAGGGTATAGGGTAATGTAGTGTTAGGCTGTATAGTGTTGGGTATAGGGTCGTGTAGTGTTGGGCAGTATAGTGTTGGGTATAGGGTAGTGTAGTGTTGGGCAGTATAGTGTTGGGTATAGGGTTGTGTAGTGTTGGGTATAGCGTAGTGTAGTGTTGGGCAGTATAGTGTTGGGTATAGGGTAGTGTAGTGTTGGGTATAGCGTAGTGTTGGGTATAGGGTTGTGTAGTGTTGGGTATAGCGTAGTGTAGTGTTGGGCAGTATAGTGTTGGGTATAGGGTTGTGTAGTGTTGGGTATAGCGTAGTGTAGTGTTGGGCTGTATAGTAAGGGTATAGGGTAATGTAGTGTTAGGCTGTATAGTGTTGGGTATAGGGTCGTGTAGTGTTGGGCAGTATAGTGTTGGGTATAGGGTAGTGTAGTGTTGGGCAGTATAGTGTTGGGTATAGGGTAGTGTAGTGTTGGGCAGTATAGTGTTGGGTATAGGGTTGTGTAGTGTTGGGTATAGCGTAGTGTAGTGTTGGGCAGTATAGTGTTGGGTATAGGGTTGTGTAGTGTTGGGTATAGCGTAGTGTAGTGTTGGGCAGTATAGTGTGGGTATAGGGTAATGTAGTGTTGGGCTGTATAGTGTTGGGTATAGGGTAATGTAGTGTTGGGCAGTATAGTGTGGGTATAGGGTAATGTAGTGTTGGGCTGTATAGTGTTGGGTATAGGGTAGTGTAGTGTTGGGCAGTATAGGGATGTGTAATGTTGAGTAGTATAGTGGGTATAGGGTAGGGATGCACCGAATCCAGATTTTTGGGGTTCGGCCGAATACCGAATCCACTGGTTAATATTTGGCCGAAACCGAATCCTACTCCCATCATCAGTCCATTAACACAGTAAACACATTAATAAAGTAAACAACGTCCACAACAGTGTATCGTTTTATTTATTAATTTTTTACTGTAAAAAAAAACAAAAAAGAATAGGCAACGTTATGCGAGGAAGACAAGTGGGAAAAACTATTTTGACAAATACCATATGCCTATGTTTACCCTATCTCAAGATCCAATCAATATCCAAAATATTAGCCCTTTAGATTTCTTGAATTTCTTTTGGATGTTTCATACGTAAATGTTTTAACAGCGGAGATGTTGTGTATGGGGTAGGGTCTTAACAGTGGATATGTTGTGTATGGGGTAGGGTCTTAACAGTGGATATGTTGTGTATGGGGTAGGGTCTTAACAGTGGATATGTTGTGTATGGGGTAGGGTCTTAACAGTGGATATGTTGTGTATGGGGTAGGGTCTTAACAGTGGATATGTTGTGTATGGGGTAGGGTCTTAACAGTGGATATGTTGTGTATGGGGTAGGGTCTTAACAGTGGATATGTTGTGTATGGGGTAGGGTCTTAACAGTGGATATGTTGTGTATGGGGTAGGGTCCTTGCCACCACAAGACAAATCGGCATTGCAAATTGAACATGTAGCTCGACTTGAATCGCCTTCTTTTGACTGAAAGTCCTGCCAAAAACACTTTTTCTGCTCACGAGTTCCATTTTCACTTTCTCTCAGCCTACTGCATTGAACAGTCCAGCTACGTAAAAACCTTCCTATAGTCAACGGCGGCGTCGTTGTGTCGACCAGTGTAGCGCGCGTAGTGCAAGCGTAGGGTTCGGATTTGGTGAAAACAAAAATCTAAGGTTCGGCCGAATCCAAACCCCGTCAAAAAGCCCAGTATTTGACCGAATCCTGGATTCAATGCATCTTTAGTATAGGGGAGTGTTGGGCAGTATAGGGTTGTGTAGTGTTGGGCAGTATAGGGTTGTGTAGTGTTGGGCAGTGTAGTGTTGGGTATTGGGTGTGTATAGTGTTGAGTCACCCTGGTCTCAATGGTAGTCTGTCTGACGATGTTCTCCAGCCTCTGCTGATGGCTCCTGGCTGCAGGCTTGGCTTCAGCACTCTAGAACACACACACTTTGTTATGTTAATTTATGTAACATACAATGTAAAATGTATGTGTACCTATGTGTGTATGTATGTGGTGTGTGGCATGTGTGTGGGTGTGTGTGTGACCTGTCGGTGTGGGTTGCGTAGTTGCATCAGTTTCTCTGCTCTCCTCATCCTCTCCTGGTCCATCTCTCTGCTGATCGTCTGCTTGGTCTGGTAGGTCAGCTGTCTGCGAGGGGGCAGGCCAGGAAACCAGGCCACCTCCTCCACCCGCCTGCACACACACACACACACAGAGATAGGGCGCATCACATGGTCAGGGGCGCAATAAGTGGGTATGCGCTATATGCATAAGGGCTCAGCACCATGGGGGCGCCAAAGCAATGGTGAAAAATAATAAATGTAAAAAAGGGGGTGTATTTTCAATATTTTGCTTCTGTTGTGCGTTTCTGCATTTCCTCAATGTTATATAACATTTTAGAGGACTAACAGGCTAGAGTAGGCGCCCTATCTCATAAGACTGTCATAGAATTCTGAAATAGAAGAGGGAGATGGGGCGCCGTGAGCGCTGAGCGAAGATGGATAAAGCAAAAAAGCTGTCGGGGGCAAAACATAGAAGAAGAAAGAGGGAAAGGGAGATGACATGTCGAGGGGATGCAACAGCAGTTAAATACGTGGATGGTGAAAGGGTTAGGGTTAGATGATGGTGAAAGGCAAAAGGTAGGATTTAAAGTGTCACGTCTGTGCTTGAAGGCTTGCAAATATTCATGTTAACAGCTAGCGTTTGCTAACACTGTAATTGTAGCAGCCAAATTTGGGTGTAAGACTAGTTTGGAATATGCTAAAACGAGGTTGCTGAGCTGAAAACTGGAAAATATAAAGTTGTACAGGGCTCTCAAGTGTCACGCATTGAGAGTGACAGTCACTCATTTCGGTCTGTAGTCACGCCCTCCCGCCACACATTGTATTTCTCACGCCGAAAACAAATATTTATAATATCTTTAATATGCCGCAGCACTCAACCAAAATTCCCCTGGCCGCCCCACTCTCACTATGGAACCGGCAGTTAAGCGCGTCTCCTTAGTCAAACCTGCCACTTCTCAGCCAATCAAAAAAAAGAAAGGGTCTATACAATAGCCAATCGGAAAATAGCACCGTTGTATCTGGGTAAGATTTAATGCAACAACCAATCCTGGTTCCTGTCATTTTTTGTGATTCTGCTACGTCTTCCGAAAGTTTTGTTCACCTACAAAGCAAACCGCTGGAGCTCGAGCATCATGATCTCCTGTTTTAATGTTACAACAAATTCACAACTTGTTTGACACAAACAATGACAACTTGACTGCTGTTGAAATCCCAGATAATTAGCATCAGTTTTTCACGAGTCTCTTAACCAACAGTTGTACAGCCTGTTCACTGACAACACCTGCTCAGAACAAGTAGTTCATAGATGTAGCCGGTGTGTATCGGTGAAACTCACTCCTCAGGTAAGTAACAGGCCACCCGCATCAATGGTCGTCTAGCTTTTCGTTGGCGTAGTTGGTAGTGGCGGCGCTTGGGATGTCAGAGGGTGGCAGGATCGAACCCAGTGCGGGATGTAAATAGGCCCGATTCCTTTGACTTTTAAAATAATGTCATATTTTATTATTATATCCTGGCAATGGATGCATTAATCATTGCTGCCTTTCAAAGATGTCAGGTAAAACGCAATTAATTAATTTTAATTTTAAGGGGGGGGGGGGGGGGGGGGGGAATGTCACTCTTGCCTGTCTTCAAAACTTGAGAGCCCTGGTAGTATCATGTAAAATAAATGACAAGAATCTGGAAAACATAACTAATGCAAAAACTAATGCAATAAAGTTTACCATCATGCATCGAGCTAGATACCAAACTTGGAGGCTTGCAAATATTCATGTTAACAGACATTTCTCAGATTAGCTAACGCTAGTGTTTTCTTACTAGCTGAAGTGGGGTTTACGGCTATCTTAATGCAAACCAATGTTTATGATAGCCACATTTAGATTTTGGTTAAACCCTATGGTACCAATCCCCTGCATGACATATCTCAATTGTATTAAAATAAAATAACAACTGGTAAATATAAGGTAGCCTGAAGCTGGAAAACATAACTTGTGCAAAAACTCTGGTTTACCATGGAATCAATGATATATTCAGTTTTATAGTTCATAGCTGTGCTGTCAGACATACTGGCTGACACAGTAATTCAGGAGTTGTCTGACAGATTTAGCAATCTTTAAAATGGAACACATGACAAAAGCTGAGTTGGAGGAATCAGTGACAAGATATGCCCTGGCTACCAATGATGTTTCAAGGGAAATCATTCAGGAAATTTACCCAGTGAGCCGTGTACTTAGGGGTCATGAAAAGGCTCTGGATAAATTAAATGTCCTCCTACAGGAGAACCTTGATTTGGTTTTTCCAAATCCAACGGTAGCCCTGAGAGTTTTCCTGACAATGCCTATGACAGTTGCCTCTGCGGAGAGATCGTTCAGCAAGCTAAAGCTGATAAAGACATACCTTCGTTCCAACATGAGTAATGATCGCTTAACCCTATTAGCAGTCATTTCAATAGAAAACAGTGTGGTACGAGGTATTTCATTTGATGCAACACTAGATAAATGGGCAAATGCAAAGGCATGCAATGTTACAATTTAGTAGGAACTAAAGAGCGCTCTAGAATCTTTGGTAGCAACACTATTACATAAGCTACATTATAGGAGGGTTCTAAAGGATCTTTGTTTGTAGGCTTACTTTTGCATTTAAAAGGCATTATGTTGCATTGGTTATATGTTATATAGGTTCTAATGATAATGTCTGTCAATTTGCAACTGTTTATTATTTGATAACATTGTAAATAATACCATATAATGATGTATCATTATGGTAGGCCTACAGTGGCTGATACACTTTAAATAAACCTTTATTATTTAAAGCCCATACATGATGATGTCTGGCACACTTTTTTTTGGGGGGGGGGGGGGGGGGGGGCAATATTGTTGCTGCATACCCCTCCTACACTGGGTAGTTGCGCCCCTGGACATGGTAGGATGCAGTGTGTACTAATGTATAGCTCTCAAGGGCCACAAGGCCAGCACATTTACAAGAGTACAGTCCCAAATAACTACACGAAAATCTAGTATTATCTAGTACTATCTGGTATTAGTATGTATGATGTGTGTGTGTGTGTATGATGTGTGTCTGTATTATGTGTGTGTGTGTGTATGATGTGTGTGTGTGTGTATGATGTGTGTCTGTATGATGTGTGTCTGTATGATGTATGTATGATGTGCTTGTGATGCGTGTCCTCACGGCTCCAGGAGGTAGGTGTACTGGCCCTCTGGCGTCCTGTCCTGCCGGTAGGAGAGGTTGTAGGAGAGCATGGTGTCCACCAGCTCACACAGCTGCTGCTTCTCCCTGCTGCTGTACAGCTGGGGGTTCACCTGCACGCACACACATCACACACACGTTGAACACCCTTGAGGTCAGAGGTCAAGGGTCATACTAACACATGCGCTGGCTCAGGGTACATACGGGTCGTAGTTTGGGGCAGATGATGTCCAGCAGCAACGTCAGCACGTCATTGGTCAGACTCAGCTCACTGACCCTGCTCCTGATGCATGCTGGGATGTCAGACAACATGGCCGCCAGAGCGTTCCTGCTGGCCTGGGTCTTACTCAGCACCTGGGAGTGCAGGTCTGAGGTGGTGAGCCGGAACGAGGAGAACTGTGTGGGTGTGTGTGTGTGAGTGTGTACGTACCTCGTACTGGCTGTGGGGGTAGCTGATGCGGGGCACGTGTGTGTGAGCGAACAGGAAGTGGAAGGTGACCGGGAGGAAGGGCAGGTATCTCATGAGGGAGAAGTTCTGCCCCTGCATCATGACCTGGTTCAACCTGTCTGTGAAGCTCAGCCAATCCAGCGCCTCCACCACGCTACCCAGGCTTGGGTCACGTACACGCATGGACAGGAAGTTGTCATACAGACCCTGGGGGTCAGAGGGCAGCATGTGGTAGGTTGACCAGAGGGAGTGTGTGTACCTGAGGGTGTGTTTATGATCATGTGTGTACCTGTGTAACCTTGTCGTACTCTCCGCTGGAGAAGGAGAGGTGCAGGATGTGCTGCAGCCTCTGAGCCCCGCCTCCTTCTCTCAGCCCCGCCTCCAGCTCCTCACCCAGCCGCTTCCTAATATGGTCACCAGGAAGGTGGCGCATCAATACACACACACACAGCTACTCATGACCTCCACAGACACACACACACAGCTACTCAAGACCTCCACACACACACACAGCTACTCATGACCTCCACACACACACACACACACAGCTACTCAAGACCTCCACACACACACACACACAGCTACTCATGACCTCCACACACACACACACACAGCTACTCATGACCTCCACACACACACACAGCTACTCATGACCTCCACACACACACACACACAGCTACTCATGACCTCCACACACACACACACACACAGCTACTCATGACCTCCACACACACACAGCTACTCATGACCTCCACACACACACACACACACACACAGCTACTCATGACCTCCACACACACACACAGCTACTCATGACCTCCACACACACACACACACAGCTACTCATGACCTCCACACACACACAGCTACTCATGACCTTCACACACACACACAGCTACTCATGACCTCCACACACACACACACACACAGCTACTCATGACCTCCACACACACACAGCTACTCAAGACCTCCACACACACACACAGCTACTCATGACCTCCACAGACACACACACACAGCTACTCAAGACCTCCACACACACACACAGCTACTCATGACCTCCACAGACACACAGCTACTCATGACCTCCACACACACACAGCTACTCATGACCTCCACACACACACACACACACACACAGCTACTCATGACCTCCACAGACACACAGCTACTCATGACCTCCACACACACTGCTACTCGACCCCCCAGGGTACCGTTTGGAGCGTGGCAGCTGGAAGACCTCCTGCCACAGGTGAAAGAGGCCCTTGTTCTGGTCCTTCTGCCCCACCTGTACCCCCTGCACTGCCTTCAGGTCCAGCTGGCTCTGCCCTTTGCTATGGAGGAACTACACACACACACACATACATACACAGCTAGCAGTTTGGTGGGCAGTATTTATACTGAGGAGTGAGTTTAACCAATTCAATTTGGGTACATGTGTGTACCTGCAGTGTGTGTGAGTGAGGGTGTACCTGCAGTGTGTGTGAGTGAGGGTGTACCTGCAGTGTGTGAGTGAGGGTGTACCTGCAGTGTGTGAGTGAGGGTGTACCTGCAGTGTGAGTGAGTGAGGGTGTACCTGCAGTGTGTGAGTGAGGATGTACCTGCAGTGTGTTGATGCAGGATCTGATGTCGTTGTCAGTCTTCTCACACAGGGCCACCAGAGCTCCTGCATCAGCTTTCATCCCCTGCAGCCTGGTGATCTGGAAACAACAACAAGCATGGTGTGTGTGCAGTCGTGTGTGTGTGAACAGTTGTGTGTGTGTGAAGTCGTGTGTGTATGGTGTGTGTGTGAGCAGTTGTGTGTGTGTTTACCTCTGCCAGCCTCTGAGCCAGGCGGGAGGGCAGGGTCTGGGGGAAAGCCAATAGGAAGGCTTGCTGTCTCAGGGGCCTGAGGGCTGGGACGTAACTGACAAGAGAAACAACTGTACATCTACTGGGTGTATATGTATGATGTGTGTCTGTGCGAAGGATGTGTGTGTAGGATGTGTGTGTGTATGATGTGTGTGTAGGATGTGTGTATGATGCGTGTGTGTAAAATGTGTGTGTGTGTAGAATGTGTGTGTATGTGTAGAATGTGTATGTGTAGAATGTGTGTTGGATGTGTGTGTGAAGAATGTGTATGTGTAGAATGTGTTTGGGATGTGTGAGTGATGTGTGTGTAGGATGTGAGTGTCTCAGAGCATAACTACAGGATCAACACTCATACTGGGGTTCCATGTGTGTGGTCTTACAGGTCGTTGCAGATGCATATGATTGGGCGAAGGAGGAGGGCCTCTTTTTTCTTCCTCCTCTTCCCTGATTCCACCCCTGGCTCTGCCCCCTCCTTCCTGGTCAGAGCAGCCAGCAGCACGTTGATGGCAGCCTATTAACCAATGAGAGGTGAGAAGCCTTTTAACCAATCAGAAAAGAGAACGCAGTGCTGTTTGCAGCTTGTCAACCAATCAGAAGAGATACTGAGTTAACTCGCTGTTAGAGTTGACTCATGATCACATGACTCATAGGGGTGTAACATTACACTCAGCTCACGATTCAATACGTATCTCGATACTGGGTTTACGATACAATGCTTATATTTTGAAGAAAAATGTCAATGAAACTGAGATTTAGATTTATTTCCAAAACATTAAACACTTTCAATAACTTTCAGAGAGTCAGCGGTGAGGGAGTCGGGCTAGTAATCAGAAGGTTACCGGATCGATTCCCCGCCGTGCCAAAAATAACGTTGTGTCCTTGGGCAAGGCACTTCACCCTACTTGCCTCGGGGCATGTCCCTGTACTTACTGTAAGTCACTCTGGATAAGAGCGTCTGCTAAATGACTAAATGTAACTTTGTTGTACATACAACTTAGTTAACTCAGTTCAAGAGATTTCTGTGATTGCACGCGTGACACAGGTGCAGAGTAGGTTTCATACTGGTAGCTTATCCAATAGGATAAAACGGACTTCACATAGTAAAGATATTGCCATAACTCTACGTTACATATTGTAAAATGTTTGCAGCAATATATTGTGCCGTGAAATATTGTTACACCCCTAATGACTCGTAATCACAAATGACTCATTCCATCAATCAAGTGTTTCAGCTCGTAAACATAAACACACTTGTGACTCAACTATTAGGGAGCCGAATAGCTAATGAAAAACCGAGGTTAATCCGGCAACCAATTAAATGGTGTGCTGGTGATAGTGGGCGTGTCCTCACCGCGGGTGCCCCGTCTATCTCGTCGATGATCAGGCAGTTGGGCTTCTGATTGGCTCCCAGTACAGACTGCATCTGTGTTGCCGTGTCGATGCGCTTCTGAAACAGCTCCGCGCTTCGGTCGTCGCTACAGAAACAATAACACAGGGATCACCATGGAGACCGACAGGGGAGTGACACAGGTCTGCGCAGCAACCGGCTGGAGTGAGGGTAACTATGGAGACAGTCTGACCTGGCGTTGATCTCCACCACGTTGTACCCAGCATGCCTAGCGATGATGTGAGCCAGGGTGGTCTTGCCCAGGCCTGGGGGCCCAGACAGCAGCGCCACCTGCAGGATAGGAGACAAACACGCGTAAATATACACACTTGATACACACTTGAGGCCTGTTCCATATAGCGGGTCTATCGAATAAGCCAGGTTTATGTCACTTAGTCAGTCCCGGTACTTATTGTAAGTCACTCTGGATAATTTTGGATATCTATCGGTTTTCTATAACTTTTGAAAGGTTATAATATAATATATAATAATAATTTTGATTAAAGAACATGGTAAAGTGATTGTTTTCTTTGCATATGAAAGCGACAGGAGTCGGGACTGCTGATTATCTTAACACGAGCAAGGTATGAGAGGAAACATAAAACCAAACATAAAACGTCACTCACCTTTATTTTGTTCCATTTTCATATGACATACAAAAGGAGTTATTGGGCAGAATGCTGCATCAGTCAGTCAGATACTTGTTTATACGGTTAATTAAATGTTGAATGACAATGTCTCGAAAATTAGTCGATTAATCGTTCCAATAATCGTTAGATTTGTGGACTATCAGAATAATCGTTAGTTGAAGCCCTAGTGTGTACCTTGTATTTGGGGCGTTGGTATTGGTCCAACTCAGCCTCCAGAATCTCCTAGTGTGTACCTTGTATTTGGGGCGTTGGTATTGGTCCAGCTCAGCCTCCAGAATCTCCTCGGTAACTTGACTCTTGGTCTTGAAGCGATTTGCGTTCTGATTGGCTGTGTTGTGGTTGGGGACAAGCCTCTCTGGGGCAGGGGGGCGGAGCTTCCTCTCCCTCCCGAAGACAACTGTGTCCCACAGCTTCAACCACTTCAGCAAGCAGCGGTTAGTGAACTACACACACACACACACACAAACTTAAAAGGTCGGAGCACCAGCAAAAATGTAGGAGAACCCACGAAATGTTCACGTTGTCTTTTCAGCTCTTCAAATGTTAAGTTAGCTCCCTGTCACGAGACAACAGAGCACAGTGACATAGCTCCCTGTCACGAGACAACAGAGCGCAGTGACATAGCTCCCTGTCACGAGACAACAGAGCGCAGTGACATAGCTCCCTGTCACTAGACAACAGAGCGCGGTGACATAGCTCCCTGTCACGAGACAACAGAGCGCAGTGACATAGCTCCCTGTCACGAGACAACAGAGCGCAGTGACATAGCTCCCTGTCACGAGACAACAGAGCGCAGTGACATATAGTGATTAATGGCAAATTTGATCTAAAAACTGCATTTTAGTTAAGATTAAGTTTAACTGGTTATGTAACATTTGATAGAACGTTAGACCAGTCACTGTATGATCTGACAGCAGGCACATACTGTGCAGTAGGCTAATTAGGGAGGGTTTGTAAAGAAATTAAACAGGTCGCACCATAACAATAATATACATCCATTTCAGGAGCATATGCAACCATGCGCTGGTGTGGTTTGTGTGTGTGTGTGCATGGTTATGAGTGTGGTGTGTATGGTGTGTCTTTGTGTGTTTGTATGGTGTGTGTATGGTGTGGTTTGTGTGTGTGCATGGTTA
The DNA here is from genome assembly GCF_021917145.1 of Hypomesus transpacificus. NCBI lineage: Eukaryota > Metazoa > Chordata > Actinopteri > Osmeriformes > Osmeridae > Hypomesus > Hypomesus transpacificus. The sequence goes on from NC_061078.1 coordinate 597,013, forward strand.
TGAGTGTGGTGTGTATGGTGTGTCTATGTGTGTGTGCATGGTTATGAGTGTGGTGTGTGTATGGTGTGTCTATGTGTGTGTGCATGGTTATGAGTGTGGTGTGTGTATGGTGTGTCTATGTGTGTGTGCATGGTTATGAGTGTGGTGTGTCTATGTGTGTGTGCATGGTTATGAGTGTGGTGTGTGTATGGTATGTCAATGTGTGTGTGCATGTTTATGAGTGTGGTGTGTGTATGGTGTGTGTGTCCAGCTCACATCATCACTGAGCAGGTCCGTGTAGTGGCGAGGAGAGAAGCGGTCGACCCAGAGAAGAGACACCCGGCCCTCCTCCTCCAGCTCCTCCTCTTCCCCCCGCTGGCTCCCTTCCAGCTCCTGCTGCACACCACTGACACACAGCAGAAAACTGAGTCATCATGTGTGTGAATGTGTGTATGCATGTGTGAGTGTGTGGTATAGGGTGTGAGTGTGCTTGTGTGGTGTAGTGTGTGTGTGTGTATGTGAACTTGTGTGGTAAAGGGTGTGTGTGTATGTATGTGTTTGTGTTGTACAGTGTGTGTGAACTTGTGCAGGGTTTTTCCTGCATAGAGAACATTTGGCCGTGCGCCTTAGCCGTTTTCCCGAGCGCCTATGACAAATCCCGAGTCCCTAAGGCAACAAAAAAAGTCAGCGTTGAAAAAATAAAAAGCTGTGTTCATCACACATGTCAGCGAATATGTTCTGAATAGTGTGTTTCAAGTAGGCTACAGCCGAACCCTCGTTCTGTTTTGATCAATAATAATCGAGTTGATAAGCGTGTCTTCTTGTCTGATCAATTTGCAACTGTGAGGTGCGTGAATGGACAGAGTGGCCGCTAAACTGTCGTTCTGCTGCGAGGGCCAGCCCGACGTGCACGAACACACCTGTATAAATGCAAATGACATTTCCATTCAAAATACTGACAAAAGTTTGATCAACGATTTCCAATGCAGCCTCCATTGGTATTCTTAACCTGGAATGATAATATATAGTGTAGGCACAAAGAAAATAAAAGGAAATTGCAAAATACCTGGGAATAAATACATTGATTAGAAAAATATAAAGTTAGTTACTATGTGCTCGCTATAACTTCTATTGGAGCCGTCATCGCAATTCATCACTCGTGCAGTGCATGTCCCCGAATATGTTTAATAGTATTTTTCAAGTACAGCCGAACCCTCGTTCTGTTTTGATCAATAGTAATCCCGTTGATAGACTATCAAGGCCTAACCCTAACCCTATCATGGCCTAACCCTAACCCTATCATGGCCTAACCCTATCATGGCCTAACCCTATCATGGCCTAACCCTAACCCTATCATGGCCTAACCCTAACCCTAACCCTATCATGGCCTTGTCAGATCCTTCTACCAGGGGGTCAACAAAAAGCGGAGGGTGAAAAGTTCACAAGCTGGATGTGACCTCTGCAACTGACTGCCTCCCGCTTAGTTTGTATAATAAAAATGAATAGTAATAATAGATAAACTTCAATTTCATAATTTATATGTTCCATGTCTGACCACTGGTTAGTTCTAGATTCTATTGATATATATTTCAGTAGTTTACATATATATGTAAAGAGGTTAACCTTGATCATCTTTGAACCATACATGATAGCACCATGAGGCAGGGACTATTATCTAACCCTATTATCTAACCCTAACCCTATTATCTATTAGCCTATCTATTTTAATCTACGTGGAAGCAAAATTATTTCCTCAAGCATAGCCTCCATTATTTATGAAATGGAAATAATAATAAAAGAAATACATAGATGTCTGCTAATAAGGTGACACGGTAATACAGGCTATTTGTTTTTAGCACAGAAGACCCATTTTGACCCAGGAAAAACCCTACTTGTGCACTGTAGGGTGTGTGTGTGTGTGGTACCTGTTCAGCAGCTCTGAGAGATGTTCAGTTTCCTCCACCATCTGGCGATGACGCTGCAGAATACCAAACACAGCCCTGATTGGCCACAGACCTCTGCTAGTCCCTCCCCCACACATAATTGAGTGACAGTTAGTTAGAGGGCAGGTGACTGTCTCACCCTCTCCGCCACCTGTTGTCTCAGGACCTCGATAGGAACAGCCAGCAGCCCCAGTGCATTCTGGGTAGCTCGCACAGCTCTAGGGTCCACTACCTGGACAGACAAACACACACCCACACAGATACACAAACACAATGAGCATCAGTGAACAGAAAGCAAGAGATTGGCATGTTCACAGAGAGAGAGGCTGACCTTTGTCCCCAGGTGTACTTCCTGTCGGAGGTAGACTCTGTTTCCTGCCGTGTCCGTCACACTGACGTAGTCTCCCTCCACTGGAGGCCGCCGCAGCACCCGCCCTGCGGCCACGGCAACACGCCCTGCGGCCACGGCAACACGCCCTGCGGCCACGGCAACCCTCCCTGGAGAGTCTTGGAGCGCCCCAAAACCACTAATGTCCAGGACTGTAGACCTGACACACACACACAGTTAGCCATCCTGAGAGAATATAAACACTGTTGTGTCCCTGTTCCAGGCTGGCACATGGCCCCGCCCCTACCTGCTTTGGATTGGATGGTACTGTTCTGGGGAGGACGGTGGTGTGATGTCATCACTCTGCAATGTTTCAAACTGCAGCTTCTTGGCAACATCCTGCTTTAGGCGCTTGGCTTTTGGAGACACACATGACCTTTTCCGGACCTCTGATTGGTTGTCCACCGCTGACACCACACGTGATTGGTTCTTGTGGGTTTCTTGTCCAGCAGCGATGGCATTCGAAGCGAAGGACTGATGAGGTTGACTGAGTTCTGGCTTCTTATTAGAGGAGGCTGGACAGACACACACAATATAGTTCAGATTAAAGATATTGACTAAAGATCAAAAGATCGCAGGTTCAAATCCACCTGTGTTATAAGAGTCTGCTTACTGAACACATTATCCACAGGCGAATTCTATAAGAGTTGGGTGCTACAGTGTCAAATACAGCTACGGCTGATCGTTGTTGGTTACTCGATGTGCGCATGTCCATCAGCTACAGTTAGACGTACAGAATATATTTTGCACTACGGTAACAAAATCTGGAAGCACAAGAAGGCAGAACACCGGCGGACCGCCGTTGGCTGGAAGGGCTAAAAGAGTTGTACGAGATCGCTGTACAACAGCACTTCTAACTACTTACATTCCAGCTCCGCCATAGCATCCAGCTCATCCGCAAACTGATTCTCATAGTCGTCTTCTATGCCGTACATTTCGTCATACTCGTCCATGACCACGGAGGGAACGAAAGGCCTTAACGGACCATCAAATGACGGTTGGTGTTGATTCGGTGTTGGTGAATAGGTCACCGGACTGCATACAAACTTCTCGGTCGCTCTGTCCACGTAAAACGAATTCGCGGTAAACTTTTGTTGTGATTAAGAATTTCCGGGTCAGAGGAGTTCAGCTCTCTCTTGATTGGTTGGATCAGTAAGTTTATCTTACGCGTGCTTCCGTCGCTTGCTTTGGCTGACAAAACATACTTCAAACAACAGACGTGCCTCTTGGACAGGCCATCATTGTAAATGAAAATTGGTTCTCAATTGATTTCACCTGGTTAAATAAAGGTCATATACTTCCTTGCCTCCTCTACTAATTTCCTCGCTGCCACTTAGAGAGAAAACGAGGAAACGTTTCACGGAAAAACTTGTGGTCAGTTTTGCTATTTACATCAGTCTGTTTCAAGTGAAGTTTCTTGTTAAAACAGATTTATTTTTTTATCTTTAGGATTGAGCTAGAGAATGAAACGGTAGTTGGCTGGAGATTTCACCAGCAGATGGCGTACACGCGCAAGTTCAGGATGGCAGACTGAAACTACCTGGATCTAAAGATGAAGAAAACATTTTGTAAAATAGTTTGTCAAAACTAATGCATACACTTACAGTAGACTATGTTTCAGCCTGACAATAGAGAGAGGACGGCGAGAAATAACTGTAGGTTTGCCGCCTGTGTCAACACGGTCTCAGCAGCGGCAGCGATGTTATGTTGTTATGCCCTCGAGACGGTTTAGAGAGCAGCTGACAAATTGTCTATTATTGTAGCTAGCTCAAGCTAACGGTCCGCTGACACCCTCATATTCACAATGCAGGATTCTTGCTGGTCATATTGACCATTACCATTTAAGTAAACCATAAATATTCTCGCCCACCTGTCATTTTGCTTTGGGTAGGGCTATACTGGTGAAATAAAGGAGTGCTTCGAGCGGCTAGTTAAATCATTCATCTGCTCCTCGCTGCCCCCCACACTGGACCCAGTTTGCACACCGGTCCAACAGGTCTACAGACGATGCCATTGCTCTGACTATGCACACCGCTCTCTCCCTCCTGGACAAGGGGAATACATATGTGAGGATGCTGTTCATTGACTACAGCTCTACATTCAACACCATCATCCCCTCCAGACTGGTCTCCAAGCTTGTGGACCTGGGACTAAGCACCTCCCTCTGCAAGTGGATCTTCCACTTCCTGACGGGGAGGCCACAGGTGGTGAGAATCGGTGACCGCACCTCATCTGTACTGATCACCAACACAGGCACCCCACAGGGCTGTGTGCTCAGCCCTCTCCTGTTCTCCTTGTTCACCCACGACTGTGTGGCAACGCACAGCTCCAACCTCCTTGTTAAGTTTGCTGATGACACAACCATCGTGGGCCTCATCTCTGACAGTGATGAGTCAGCCTACAGAGAGGAGGTTGACACCCTGACATCATGGTGTCAGGACAATAACCTCTTTCTTAACATCAGCAAGACCAAGGAGATGATTGTGGACTATAGGAGGCGGCAGGAGGAAGAGCATGCACCCCTACTCATCAATGGTGTTGGTGAAGGTGCCAGGTGCTTGCGTTGTCTTGTCTTAAGAATTTTAGTGCCCAGTCTAACCTTGTGTTGTTCTGTGTACCTGACAAATAAAATACTTGAACTTGTACTGGTAAGGGATACTGAAAACCACAAACACTTACAAGTGAAAGGCTTTTACATAGGCCTACATAACTAAAATATTCACACAAATAAAAAGTACAAACATTCTCATTGAAACATTATAGGCTCACCTACGTAACTGAAAAGCTCTCATATTAAACAATCAAAAATGTTTCTTATACTAGTCAAATGTGCTCACTTATACTAGTAAAATGTGCTCATGTACACAGTTAAAATGTGTATCTTCCCCTTTAAGAGATAACGGGGCGCAGAGACCAGAGAAAAGCACAATTACTATGGATATTCTTTTAAATAAAAGCATTTTAGTATGTTGTCTGAGAGAATTTCAGTTTTAACTGAATGGTTATTGAGTCCTTTCATTTCTTACAAAGTTTAGTTTTATAAAGTACTTGTTACTTGCATGGTCATTCTGACCCCTGCCCAGCCCCTCATGTGTACATGCGTGTGTTTCCAGGTGAGTTAACAGATGTTTGTGTACGTGTGAGTCCAGGCAGGTGACCAGCACTGTGATGGAGCTGTGTGTGTGTTTCCAGGTGAGTTAACAGGTGTGTATGTTTCCAGGTGAGTTAACAGGTGTGTGTGTCTCCAGGCAGGAGAACAGCAGTGTTATGGAGCTGTGTGTGCTGGTGTACTGCTCCTCTACAGCGTGTTACAAGCGTGATCTCCTTCCTGCTGAAAGAACGCCAGTGCTCACAGGAGGAGAGGAGCCCACACTTGATGGCCTGCTCAGGTACACACACACACACACACACACACACACACACACACACACACATCCTGCTCAGGTACACACACACACACATCCTGCTCAGGTACACACATTACATTGTTGTTGCAGTATTTACCATTTGTTTGTGTGTGTGACTTAGAGGGGGTTGAGGTGTTTGTTTTGTTGGAAAAGGAAGTGGCAATGTTTGTGTTGTTGTAACAGGAAGTGGCAATGTTTGTGTTGTTGTAACAGGAAGTGGCAATGTTTGTGTTGTTGTAACAGGAAGTGGCAGTGTTTGTGTTGTGTTGGAACAGGAAGTGGCAATGTTTGTGTTGTTGGAACAGGAAGTGGCAATGTTTGTGTTGTTGTAACAGGAAGTGGCAGTGTTTGTGTTGTCGGAACAGGAAGTGGCAATGTTTGTGTTGTTGTAACAGGAAGTGGCAATGTTTGTGTTGTTGTAACAGGAAGTGGCAGGGTTTGTGTTGTGTTGGAACAGGAAGTGGCAATGTTTGTGTTGTTGTAACAGGAAGTGGCAGTGTTTGTGTTGGAACAGGAAGTGGCAATGTTTGTGTTGTTGTAACAGGAAGTGGCAGTGTTTGTGTTGTTTTGGAACAGGAACTGGCAATGTTTGTGTTGTTGGAACAGGAATTACACACTGCCACACACACACTGACACACACACACACTGCCGGAACAGGAAATTGCAATGTTTGTGTTGTGTTGGAACAGGAAGTGGCAATGTTTGTGTTGTTGGAACAGGAAGTGGCAGTGTTTGTGTTGGAACAGGAAGTGGCAATGTTTGTGTTTTTGGAACAGGAAGTACACACTGCCTCACACACACACTGCCACACACACACACTGCCGGAACAGGAAATTGCAGTGCGTGTGTTGTTCTGGAACAGGAAGTGGCAGTGTTTGTGTTGTGTTGGAACAGGAAATTGCTGTGTGTGTGTTGTGTTGGAACAGGAAGTGGCAATATTTGTGTTGTTGGAACAGGAAGTGCCAGTGGTTAAGTTGTTGGAACAGGAAGGGCAGTGTTTGTGTTGGAACAGGAAGTACACACTGCTTCACACACACGCACACACACTCTCCACATGTATGTAGAGCACAGCTGTGTTTGTTGTCTTGTGACCTGTCCCCCCGTCCCCCTGTTCCCCCGCCCCCTGTCCCCCAGCCCCCCATGGGAACCCCACGGCGCTCTGACTCTGCTATCTCAGTGAGGTCCCTCCACCCTGAGTCCAACATGTCCCTGCGCTCCACCTTCTCTCTGCACGAGTTGAGGAGAACACGGTTAGTCCGCCTCACACACCTACACATTCTATCTGAGTAATGTGTCTGATGGTTGAGTGTGTGTGTGTGTGTCTTATGGTGTGTTTGTCTGATGGTTGAGTGTGTATCTGATGGTTCAGTGTGTGTCTGACGGTTGAGTGTGTATCTGATGGTTCAATGTGTGTCTGATGGTTGAGTGTGTATCTGATGGTTCAGTGTGTGTCTGATGGTTGAGTGTTTATCTGATGGTTGAGTGTGTGTGTGTCTGATGGTGTGTGTCTGATGGTTCAGTGTGTGTGTGTGTGTCTGATGGTGTGTGTGTCTGATGGTTGAGTGTGTGTGTTTCTGATGGTGTGTGTATCTGACGGTTGAGTGTGTTTGACGCCAGACACAGGCACCATCTGTTTCACTCAATAAACAGACAAGACCCACTGGGCTGTGTGTGTGTGTGATGTGGAAGAACAAATGGTCTCCACTAATGGTGCGACTTCAGTCTAGGTTCTGGAGTTGCGACACGAGACAGCAATAGAATCAGTCAGGGGCTCCTCTGGCTAATGCAGACACAGGTCACAACTACAGCGGATTCATTCACTCTCTAGAGACATGAGCACACTAATGTTATAAAGACATGAGCACACTAATGTTATAAAGACATGAGCACACCAATGTTATAGAGACATGAGCACACTAATGTTATAGAGACATGAGCACACTAATGTTATAAAGACATGAGCACACCAATGTTATAGAGACATGAGCACACCAATGTTATAAAGACATGAGCACACCACTGTTATAAAGACATGAGCACACCAATGTTATAAAGACATGAGCACACCACTGTTATAAAGACATGAGCACACCACTGTTATAAAGACATGAGCACACCACTGTTATAAAGACATGAGCACACCAATGTTATAAAGACATGAGCACACCACTGTTATAAAGACATGAGCACACCAATGTTATAAAGACATGAGCACACTAATGTTATAAAGACATGAGCACACCAATGTTATAGAGACATGAGCACACTAATGTTATAGAGACATGAGCACACTAATGTTATAAAGACATGAGCACACCAATGTTATAGAGACATGAGCACACCAATGTTATAAAGACATGAGCACACCAATGTTATAAAGACATGAGCACACCAATGTTATAGAGACATGAGCACACTAATGTTATAAAGACATGAGCACACCAATGTTATAAAGACATGAGCACACCACTGTTATAAAGACATGAGCACACCAATGTTATAAAGACATGAGCACACCACTGTTATAAAGACATGAGCACACCACTGTTATAAAGACATGAGCACACCACTGTTATAAAGACATGAGCACACCAATGTTATAAAGACATGAGCACACCACTGTTATAAAGACATGAGCACACCAATGTTATAAAGACATGAGCACACCAATGTTATAGAGACATGAGCACACCAATGTTATAAAGACATGAGCACACCAATGTTATAAAGACATGAGCACACCAATGTTATAGAGACATGAGCACACTAATGTTATAAAGACATGAGCACACCACTGTTATAAAGACATGAGCACACCACTGTTATAAAGACATGAGCACACCAATGTTATAGAGACATGAGCACACTAATGTTATAAAGACATGAGCACACCACTGTTATAAAGACATGAGCACACCATGTTATAAAGACATGAGCACACCAATGTTATAAAGACATGAGCACACCACTGTTATAAAGACATGAGCACACCAATGTTATAAAGACATGAGCACACCACTGTTATAAAGACATGAGCACACCACTGTTATAAAGACATGAGCACACCACTGTTATAAAGACATGAGCACACCAATGTTATAAAGACATGAGCACACCACTGTTATAAAGACATGAGCACACCAATGTTATAAAGACATGAGCACACCAATGTTATAGAGACATGAGCACACCAATGTTATAAAGACATGAGCACACCAATGTTATAAAGACATGAGCACACCAATGTTATAGAGACATGAGCACACTAATGTTATAAAGACATGAGCACACCACTGTTATAAAGACATGAGCACACCACTGTTATAAAGACATGAGCACACCAATGTTATAGAGACATGAGCACACTAATGTTATAGAGACATGAGCACACTAATGTTATAAAGACATGAGCACACCAATGTTATAGAGACATGAGCACACTAATGTTATAAAGACATGAGCACACCAATGTTATAGAGACATGAGCACACTAATGTTATAAAGACATGAGCACACCAATGTTATAAAGACATGAGCACACTAATGTTATAGAGACATGAGCACACTAATGTTATAAAGACATGAGCACACCAATGTTATAGAGACATGAGCACACTAATGTTATAAAGACATGAGCACACCAATGTTATAGAGACATGAGCACACCACTGTTATAAAGACATGAGCACACTAATGTTATAGAGACATGAGCACACTAATGTTATAAAGACATGAGCACACCAATGTTATAAAGACATGAGCACACCAATGTTATAAAGACATGAGCACACCAATGTTATAGAGACATGAGCACACTAATGTTATAAAGACATGAGCACACCACTGTTATAAAGACATGAGCACACCACTGTTATAAAGACATGAGCACACCAATGTTATAGAGACATGAGCACACTAATGTTATAAAGACATGAGCACACCACTGTTATAAAGACATGAGCACACCACTGTTATAAAGACATGAGCACACCAATGTTATAAAGACATGAGCACACCACTGTTATAAAGACATGAGCACACCAATGTTATAGAGACATGAGCACACTAATGTTATAAAGACATGAGCACACCAATGTTATAAAGACATGAGCACACCACTGTTATAAAGACATGAGCACACCAATGTTATAAAGACATGAGCACACCACTGTTATAAAGACATGAGCACACCACTGTTATAAAGACATGAGCACACCACTGTTATAAAGACATGAGCACACCAATGTTATAAAGACATGAGCACACCACTGTTATAAAGACATGAGCACACCAATGTTATAAAGACATGAGCACACCAATGTTATAGAGACATGAGCACACCAATGTTATAAAGACATGAGCACACCAATGTTATAAAGACATGAGCACACCAATGTTATAGAGACATGAGCACACTAATGTTATAAAGACATGAGCACACCACTGTTATAAAGACATGAGCACACCACTGTTATAAAGACATGAGCACACCAATGTTATAGAGACATGAGCACACTAATGTTATAGAGACATGAGCACACTAATGTTATAAAGACATGAGCACACCAATGTTATAGAGACATGAGCACACTAATGTTATAAAGACATGAGCACACCAATGTTATAGAGACATGAGCACACTAATGTTATAAAGACATGAGCACACCAATGTTATAAAGACATGAGCACACTAATGTTATAGAGACATGAGCACACTAATGTTATAAAGACATGAGCACACCAATGTTATAGAGACATGAGCACACTAATGTTATAAAGACATGAGCACACCAATGTTATAGAGACATGAGCACACCACTGTTATAAAGACATGAGCACACTAATGTTATAGAGACATGAGCACACTAATGTTATAAAGACATGAGCACACCAATGTTATAAAGACATGAGCACACCACTGTTATAAAGACATGAGCACACCACTGTTATTCCTTCCACATCTGTGTGTGTATGTGTTCCCTGTCAAGGGAGCGTGTGTATGTGTTCCCTGCTGAGGGAGTGTGTGTGTTCCCTTTCGAGGGAGTGTGTGTGTGTGTGTTCCCTGCTTAGGGAGTGTGTGTGTTCCCTTTCGAGGGAGTGTGTGTGTGTGTTTGTGTTCCCTGCTGAGGAAGTGTGTGATTTTCTTGTGAAGTTGGATTTGGACTCTGATTACTTCTGTCTTTAGTAGAAGAGAATAATTTACCCTTGTGTATGGTGTGTATGTCTATGGTAGGTGTGTATATGGTGTGTGTTGTTCTCAGGGCATTATGTGATGGGCTAAGGTTCACTCTACTTACATGAACACACCACACCACACACACACTCTCAGTTACGCTCCATTAGCTGTATGTGTCTGTGTCAGCACTGCTTCTCTCTCTTAAACACACACTCTTTCACGCACACACACACTCTTTTACTCACACACACACACCCTCTCTCAAACACAGGCGCCACATTAAACTGATGTGTTTAATCATCAATATACGCACTCAGAACTGCCCCCAGTCACACACAAACACATTCACACACAAACACACACACTCAGAACTGCCTCTGCCTCTCTCCCAGGTGTGGACCTCAGTCAGAGAGGGCTTTGACCTGGTTGGTGGTGCTGTGTGTGTGTGTGTGTGTGGGGGGAAGATTCAAGCTTTTGGTGTGTGGACAATTTACGCATGTAATGTGTGGTAGGTGGGGGATTGTGTGTGTTCATAATTTGATGGAGTTTGATGGTGTCTATTAATATGTTTGTCAGTGCAGTGTAATAAGTAATGTGTGTGTGTGTTGCAGTGTCCATTAAATGTCCCATACGGTAGGTTTATTTAGGGTGTTTCATTGAGTGTTCAGTCTTAGAGCGTTTTGGCTTTGGGCGTTGAGACCGCTAGTTACAGTGTGTCAGATTGCTAGTCAGTGTATGTTACTAGGTACAGTGTGTCAGATTGCTAGTCAGTGTATGTTGCTGGTTACAGTGTGTCAGATTGCTAGTCAGTGTATGTTGCTGGTTACAGTGTGTCAGATTGCTAGTCAGTGTATGTTACTAGGTACAGTGTGTCAGATTGCTAGTCAGTGTATGTTGCAAGTTACAGTGTGTCAGATTGCTAGTCAATTTATGTTGCTAGTTAAAGTGTGTTGTTAGTGTAAGAAACTGATATTAATAGCAATCTGTGTTTGAGTGTATGTTCTGTGTTTAAAAGTTTGTGTGCACAGCATTTAACTTTGCAAGAGTGTGTTAAATACTGTTTAAGAGTGTGTGTGGATCCTGTGAGTGTGTGTGAATCAGAGTGTGTTTGAGTGTATGTGTGTGTCAGAGTGTGTGTGTTAGAGTGTGTTAGTGTGTGTGTGTGTATCAGTGGGTGTTAGAGGGTGTTAGTGTGTGTGTCAGAGGGTGTTAGTGTGTTAGTGTGTGTGTGTTCGTCAGAGGGTGTTAGAGTGTGTTAGAGTGTGTGTCAGAGGGTGTTAGAGTGCGTGTGTGTGTGTCAGCATGTCCAACTCCACCACCCAGTTCTTCGCTCTCTCCCAGTCCTTCAGCGTGTCTGACATCATCGTCATTGCTGCCTACTTCCTGCTCAACCTGGCTGTTGGCATCTGGGTAACTCTGCTCCCTGTGTGTGTGTAACCCTGCTCTGCTCTGTGTGCAACCCTGCTCTGCTCTGTGTGTAACCCTGCTCTGTGTGTGTGTAACCCTGCTCTGTGTGTGTGTGTGTGTAACCCTGCTCTGTGTGTGTGTGTGTAACCCTGCTCTGTGTGTGTGTAACCCTGCTCTGTGTGTGTAACCCTGCTCTGCTCTGTGTGTAACCCTGCTCTGTGTGTGTAACTCTGCTCTGTGTGTGTGTAACCCTGCTCTGCTCTGTGTGTAACCCTGCTCTGTGTGTGTGTAACCCTGCTCTGCTCTGTGTGTAACCCTGCTATGTGTGTAACTCTGCTCTGTGTGTGTGTAACCCTGCTCTCTGTGTGTGTGTGTGTAACCCTGTTCTGTGTGTGTGTAACCCTGCTCTGTGTGTAACCCTGCTCTGCTCTGTGTGTAACCCTGCTCTGTGTGTGTAACCCTCCTCTGCTCTGTGTGTAACCCTGCTCTGTGTGTGTGTAACCCTGCTCTGTGTGTGTGTAACCCTGCTCTGTGTGTGTGTAACCCTGCTCTGTGTGTGTGTGTGTGTAACCCTGTTCTGTGTGTGTAACCCTGCTCTGTGTGTGTAACCCTGCTCTGTGTGTGTAACCCTGCTCTGTGTGTGTGTGTAACCCTGCTCTGTGTGTGTGTGTGTGTCTAGTCCTCCTGCAGGGTGAGCAGAAACACTTTGAGTGGATACTTCCTGGCTGGGCGAGACATGGCCTGGTGGCCGGTAAGACTGTGTGCTGGTGTGTGTGTGTGTGTTCATATCTCTGTGTGTGCTGGTGTCTGTCTGTGTGTGTGTTCATATCTCTGTGTGTGTGTGCTGGTGTCTGTGTGTGTGTGTTCATATCTCTGTGTGTGTGTGCAAAACAATTTTTAAAACAGAGATTTTTTAACAGCCTTTAAAAAAAGATTTGGGGGGATTTTGTAAAGTGTTGTGTCACTCCTAACGGAGTAAATTAAGGGCTGTACTAGGGTTAATCCTAGCCCATACATGCAGGGATTAACCCTGACCCATAGGGGTTAACCTTAACCCATACATGCAGGGATTAACCCTGAGCCATAGGGGGTTAACCCCTAACCCATACATGCAGGGATTAACCCTGAGCCATAGGGGGTTAACCCTAACCCATACATGCAGGGATTAACCCTGACCCATAGGGGTTAACCCCTAACCCATACATGCAGGGATTAACCCTGACCCATAGGGGTTAACCCTAACCCATACATGCAGGGATTAACCCTGACCCATAGGGGTTAACCCCTAACCCATACATGCAGGGATTAACCCTGACCCATAGGGGTTAACCCTAACCCATACATGCAGGGATTAACCCTGACCCATAGGGGTTAACCCCTAACCCATACATGCAGGGATTAACCCTGAGCCATAGGGGGTTAATCCTAACCCATACATGCAGGGATTAACTACACAGGGGTTATTACAGCCAATGTCACCAGTGGTCAGTGAATCACATCCTCTCTGTATGCATGTGTGTATATGTGTATATTTTTGTGTATATGTGTGTGTGTGTATATATATGTGTATATGTGTGTTTGTGTGTGTGTAGATCGGGGCGTCTCTGTTTGCCAGCTCCGAGGGGTCCGGTCTCTTTATCGGGCTGGCAGGGACTGGAGCTGCTGGGGGCATTGCTGTGGCCGGCTTCGAGTGGAACGTAGGTACACACACACACACACACACACACACTCACACTCACATAAAAAGTCAGATGAGGTGTGTAATGACAGCAGCAAAGTGGTAGGTGGAGACAGAGTACCTGAGTTGTAACTAGGTACCAGAATAGTACCAGAGTACCTGACTAAGGCCGAATCCCAATACTTCCCCTTACCCCTAGCCCTTAGTTTACCCCTAGCCCTTGGCCCTCGAAACTGAGGGTTAAGGGCTACATATCCCTAAGAAATGGGACGCCACTTGGTTACAGGTACGTCATCTAGCACGTATCGATATTTCCAAAGCAAGTGGTGTTATGCACTGATATTAAACGAAATTCGCTGCTAATGGAGTTTACTTAAAACTGTAGACATGCTAGTCAAAGAAATGCGGGACTGTTGTGCAATTCAGCACTGTCACATTAACGTACCAAACTAGCGATTTTTTGAAACGTTTCAATTAGGAAAATGGTTGCAAATATATATGTTCATGACTGTATATAACACAAAACAAGACTGTCATCATATAAGACTGTTATCATTAAGCCGATTGCATTTATTGGACTCTCTGGATGATCTGGCCGCCATTGTTGCCGGTCGCGCAGTTTTCACATAGCCCTAGGTTTCAAGTAAGCTCCCGATCTTACTTGGTTTTAATGGGTGTATACCCCTTAGTCTTAGCCCTACCCCTAGCTCCAAAAGAGTATTGGGACTAGCTCTCAGGGGAACGCGCAAAACTAAGGGGAAGGGGTAAGGGGAAGGGGTAAGGGGATGGGGTAAGGGGATGGGGTAAGGGGATGGGTTAAGGGGATGGGGTAAGGGGAAGGGGTAAGGGGTAAGGGGATGGGTTAAGGGGATGGGTTAAGGGGATGGGTTAAGGGGATGGGTTAAGGGGATGGGGTAAGGGGATGGGGTAAGGGGATGGGGTAAGGGGAAGGGGTAAGGGGATGGGGTAAGGGGAAGGGGTAAGGGGAGGTATTGGGATTCGGCCTTACCCCTTTCTGATCCGGTCTTTTATTCTCCTCCTCTCCTCCCCTCCCCTCTCCTCTCCTCTCCTCCCCTCTCCTCCCCTCTCCTCTCCTCTCCTCTCCTCTCCTCTCCTCTCCTCTCCTCTCCTCCCCTCTCCTCCCCTCCCCTCTCCTCCCCTCTCCTCTCCTCTCCTCTCCTCTCCTCTCCTCCCCTCCCCTCTCCTCTCCTCTCCTCTCCTCTCCTCCCCTCTCTTCTCCTCCTCTCCCCTTCTCCTTTCCTGTCTCATCTCCTCCTCTCCTCTCCTCCCGTCTCCTCTACTCTCCTCCCTTCTCTTCTCCTCCTCTCCCCTCCACTATTCTCTTCCTGTCCTCCTCCCAGGCTACCTATGTGTTGCTGGCTCTGGCTTGGGTCTTTGTCCCCGTCTATGTGTCATCAGGGGTGAGTAGGGTTGACAGGAATCATCCACAGTAGGGATTCTTCTAGGACAGAATATATATATTTATACAAGTAGTGTTTATAGAACATTATATATTTACAGTAGCTGTACTTACATTTACATTTAGTCATTTAGCAGACGCTCTTATCCAGAGCGACTTACAGTAAGTACAGGGACATTCCCCCTGAGGCAAATAGGGTGAAGTGCCTTGCCCAAGGACACAACGTCATTTTTTGGCACGGCTGAGAATCGAACCGGCAGCCTTCTGATTACTGAGTACTTATAATGCTGTGTGTATATATATGTATAGCGTATACTTTGTATGATTTGTATTTCAGGTTCCACATTTGTTCCGTACCTGATGTTATTTACTAGTCTTTTTCCATGTGATGTCATAATCCCCCTCAGGAATTAATAAAGTGTATCTGTCTAGACACACACACACACACATATACAGAAACACACACCCGTGAATACACACACACACACATACTCACACACACACCACACCCTTCCTGCAGGACTGTCTATCCTGTCAAGGCTTGTTCATCAGGTGAAGCTGGAATCACCTTCCAGAAACCTCGCCCTGGAAATTCCACTGTAGGGGTCACACCCTCGCTGTGTGTGTGTGTGTGTGTGTGTACGATTGGGTCACATTATTAGGGTTAGGGTTAACCCTGTAGGGAGTCACACCCTGGCTGTGTGTGTGTGTGTGTGTTAGATTGTGACCATGCCTGAATATCTCGGCCGCCGATTTGGAGGAGAGAGGATCCGTACCTACCTGTCTGTCCTCTCTCTGATGCTGTCTGTCTTCACCAAGATCTCAGTAAGAACACACACACTTTCACACACACACACTCACTCACTCACTCTCACACACACACACACACTCTCATCCTTTATGTGTCTCCAGACAGACCTATACTCTGGAGCTCTGTTCGTCCAGGTGTGTCTGGGGTGGAACCTCTACCTGTCCACTGTCCTCATGCTGCTGGTGACCGCTCTGTACACCATCGCAGGTACACACACTCACACACACGCACACGCTCTGTACACCATCGCAGGTACACACACGCGCACACACTCTGTACACCATTGCAGGTACACACACACTCAGAATGATGGAAACTCAGATTTCTTTGAGGTCTAACGGTCTAGCACATCATTATAATAATAATGTTATAATAGGTTATGGATGATTATAATAATGATGTCATCATTTGTCTCGCCCATTAAATGGATCCTGAAGTGGGTGTGTCCTGCTCCCCCACATGGGAGCACTAATGACATTCACTAACCCTAACGACATTCACTAACCCTAACCCTAACGACATTCACTAACCCTAACCCTAACGACATTCACTAACCCTAACCCTAACGACATTCACTAACCCTAACCCTAACGACATTCACTAACCCTAACCCTAACGACATTCACTAACCCTAACGACATTCACTAACCCTAACCCTAACGACATTCACTAACCCTAACCCTAACGACATTCACTAACCCTAACGACATTCACTAACCCTAACCCTAACGACATTCACTAACCCTAACCCTAACGACATTCACTAACCCTAACGACATTCACTAACCCTAACCCTAACGACATTCACTAACCCTAACCCTAACGACATTCACTAACCCTAACCCTAACGACATTCACTAACCCTAACGACATTCACTAACCCTAACCCTAACGACATTCACTAACCCTAACCCTAACGACATTCACTAACCCTAACCCTAACGACATTCACTAACCCTAACCCTAACGACATTCACTAACCCTAACCCTAACGACATTCACTAACCCTAACCCTAACGACATTCACTAACCCTAACGACATTCACTAACCCTAACGACATTCACTAACCCTAACCCTAACGACATTCACTAACCCTAACGACATTCACTAACCCTAACGACATTCACTAACCCTAACCCTAACGACATTCACTAACCCTAACCCTAACGACATTCACTAACCCTAACCCTAACGACATTCACTAACCCTAACCCTAACGACCTCAGTCATCTGGCTGGTCTCTAGAACCAATCAGGTGCCAGGCGGGACAATGAGAGGAATTTTGCAGAAATAAACACAGATGTTCACAAACAAAAAGTGAAAAAGACCACATTCATTTCAAGATAGTTTTTTTATGTTCATCAAACTAACTTGCCCCCTCCCCCTCCCCCTCTTCTCCCCTCCCCCTCTTCTCCCCTCCCCCCTTTCCCCTCTTCTCCCCTACCCTCCCCTCCCCCTCCCCCTCTTCTCCCCCTACCCTCCCCCTCCCCCTCCCCTCCCCCTCTTCTCCAGGTGGGCTGGCTGCAGTCATCTATACAGACACTCTGCAAACCTTCATTATGATCATAGGAGCAATCATCCTCACCATCACAGGTACACACACACACACATATACACACACACACATATGTATACACACACCCCAATGACGTGTGTCTGTGTGTGTGTATTTGCAGCCTTTAACAAGATCGGTGGCTATGGTAACCTGGAGCGTGTGTATGCTGCGGCCGTGCCCTCCAAGGTCATCCCCAACAGTAGCTGCCACCTTCCCCGGGCCGACGCCATGCACCTGTTCAGGGACGCTTCCAGCGGAGACCTCCCCTGGCCAGGCATGACCCTGGGGCTCACCATCCTGGCCACCTGGTACTGGTGCACCGACCAGGTACACACTCACACCTGACCAGGTACTCATTCACACTTACACACACTAACACACACACACCATATGGGTATACAATAAAAGTCATTTTATTCAGCAACCTTTGGTCAGATCAACATGTAAGTCCCACCCCCATATTACCAGGAGTACAGTAGCCTGGGGGGGACATCCACCAGCAGGAAGACTCAAACTGACACCAAAGACATGAGAGTTCAGAGGGTAGAGCATTGGACTTCAAATCTAGAGGTTGTAGGTTCAAATCCCCCATGCAATGCTTTTGCTAAAAGCATTTGCTACATGAACACCTTATTATTATACAAATTCACCAATAACGTCTTATCAACGCCATATTGATGCCATAGCAACACCCCCCAACAAAATCACATTCAGATTTAACACCACAACACTGTTGCTCAGCAACCTTTCAGCCGACGCTAGCTGGCCTCTTTGTTGCCTAGTGACGCCTTCTTCATTGAGGCCCCGCCCTGGTCCCGCCCCCTCAAGTGCTTCAGATTGGTCAGTTTAGAAAAGGACCAGCCCTGCAGGGCCGTCTGATTGGCTGGGCGCGCTGGGGATGTGTGGCCAGAGGAGAGACCACTCCTCTTAGAGGCGGGGCTGTGTCGGACCGGCGACCGGCTGCCGCTCGTATCCAGGGGCAACCGTCCACGGTTCGTCTGCAGGGATTGGCCCTGCCAGTAGCGGTGTCCACCAATCACAGGGCCCGCTGCTCTGAGGGGGCGGTGAAAGCTTCCTGGTTTGGCAATAACCACCTTGGCTCCGCCCCTCGACCTGCCGTCCCTTCCTGGAGACCTGGAGCTATGGAACAACTACACGCACACACACACACACACTGTTAGGGTTAAACATACACACAAATATCTTAGTATGTGTGTGCATGGTGTGTGTGTGCAGGTGATTGTCCAGAGGTCCCTGTCTGCTAAAAACCTGAGCCATGTGAAAGGAGCCTCCATCCTGGCCTCCTACCTGAAGATGCTGCCCTTCATCCTCATCATCCTCCCTGGCATGGTGAGCCGGGCTCTCTACCCAGGTACACACACACACACACACACAGGTACAAACACACCCTCAGGTACACACACACACACACTCAGGTACACACTCAGGTACACACACACACACATTACACAGGTACACTCACACACACACACACTCGGGTACACATTTAGACAGGTACACAGTCACACACACACACTCGGGTACACATTTAGACAGGTACACAGTCACACACACACACTCGGGTACACATTTAGATAGGTACACAGTCACACACACACACACACTCAGATGATAAAGAGATATCGACATTTTAACTACGTGTTCCTTGATGACGGTCACTAACTGCTGTTATCGGATCTAAGGAAATGTTATGGGGATATATCTCTTTCCGCTGAAATTTTGGTGCTTAATTATAGTGTTTACCTTGCTCTGACTACACTGCGACCAGGGGTTTGAAGTTCTTATCTTTCACTCAAACTTCTGTCCCAGTCAACGCGTCATTTCCTGTTGCAGTACTGGTGTATTTTATAAACTAGTGCTCGAACAGTCTCTGTGATTCATACTTCTCTTCACACACACACTCGTAACAAACACAAATCAACTTCACACACACACATCAACACCACACACACACACATGTAGACACACACACACACACAGGGCAGGGCTGGCTAGTGTAAACAGTGGCATGCCCTGGCAGCCAAGACACACCCAACCCCTACGGCCTCTTTCACACCACTAGGAACCCTGTCTGTGGGTGTGCGGATTAGTGTGTGTGAGTGTGCATCTTTATGCATGTGTGTGTGTGTGTATGTGTGTCCCTCACCTGTCCTATGTGCCTGTACTGCAGTGGGCCAGTCTGGCTGATCCTCTGTTGTGATTGGTGGAGGACTGTTGCACTGTTGTCCGATTGTCTGTGAGGACGCAGGTCCAGCATGCTCTGGGAGAAGCGTGCCATCATGTTGACCCCGTCTCCGTGGCGATGACCAAGCCGGTCCCGCCCCGACCCCGTGGTGACCCCGTGAGAGGCCTCCTCGCTGGGCTCTGATTCGTTGCACTCATAGTACTCGTCTGACGCCGTGGAGATGGTGGAGGCACTGGTGACGGTCTGGTCACACAGGACCCTGGTGCTGCTGGCATCATCGCTGTCATGGAGCCCACCATGTCTGTCGGGGAGCTTCTGGGCTGGTAATTGGCTGACTGAGGCAGGCTGTGATTGTCCTGATTGGCTGTCGGTCCTAGGGACCACAGCGACTTGTGGTTGGCCATGCAGCAGGGAGGAGGCGGGGCTTATGAGCAACTGCATTGTGCGTGGTTTGGGGATGGGAGGGGCTTGTGGGCTGGCAGTGTGTGTGTCAGACTCTGTGTGTGTAGGTGTATCTGTAATGTGTGTGTCTGGAGAGGTGTGTGTATCTGTAGTGTGTGTGTCTGGAGAGGTGTGTGTATCTGTAGTGTGTGTGTCAGTGGTGTGTGTATCTGTAGTGTGTGTGTCAGTGGTGTGGTGTGTCTGGAGAGGTGTGTGTATCTGTAGTGTGTGTGTCAGTGGTGTGTGTGTCTGGAGAGGTGTGTGTATCTGTAGTGTGTGTGTCAGTGGTGTGTGTGTCTGGAGAGGTGTGTGTATCTGTAGTGTGTGTGTCTGGAGAGGTGTGTGTATCTGCAGTGTGTGTGTCAGTGGTGTGTGTGGCGGTGTGTGTGCGGGGCAGGGCTACATCAGGCAGCTCTGGGGGGGCGGGGGGGGGTGAAGGGGGAACTGAAGCGCACGGCTTGACTCGTCTCAAACTGCTGGGATCTCTGCAGGTGAGCCTGGAGGGGCCGGGATCCCCCGCGCACATTTATGAACCCGATCACATCCCCAGCGGGGTCGGGCTCCGGCCAGGTGGGCAGGTACGCCACCAGGTACACCTTCTCCAGATTGGCCAAGCCGGGATGGAGGGGCGGGGCCTCCACAGGCTCCCGGACACGCCCCTTGACCAGGAGCCCCACTGTATTCTGGGGGGTGGAGTTCTTGTTGCTGCTGAGGTTGCCGGAGGAGGCGGGGCTAGCGTTGGCGTGGGCTGTAACCAAGGCGTATTTGGGGTTGATGAGTTTCCTGGCGACGGTTGCCGAGGGTGGGGGAGGGGGCGGGAGCGGAGAGGGCAGGCTCAGGGGCAGGCTTCTCCCCCAGCTGCACCTTGGAAAGAGATACGCTCCTGGAGGTTAGGTAGAGATCACGGAACAGCTTGTCGAACGCCTCCACCGCCTGGCCACTCATCGCTGTGATGAGCTGGCGATCCAACCGGGACGAAGACCACGTGAAGCTGGGGACAGCATTGGCTGGTTAGACACACAGCCTTTACCTTTCCAAACATACAGACGTAAGAGCTAGATGTGGCCTTGTCTCAGCTGTAGGAGCTAACCCTGGCTAGAGTCCTAATGGCTTTGTCTCCATACACACACACACACCTGTAGGAGCCAGAGATGGCCTTGTCTCCACACACACACACACACACACACACACACACACACACACCTGTAGGAGCCAGAGATGGC